>NC_056739.1:1809349247-1809649247 GCF_019279795.1 Protopterus annectens | reverse complement strand
TGCTTCTGGATATGATAATGAAATATATAGACATAGCAGAAGTATGGCAGTTTTATAAGGAAAAAAAAGACACAGAAGACATCATATGCACAGTCTGTGAGGATGAAGGCTATGCAAGAGGAAAGTGCCACAGACAATATAATGAGAACCTTTCCAGAAAAAGAGGTGTCAACCCCCAAATGCAGCAGAAACCAAAGATATTCGAAATAGTCTATAAAAAAGGAGTAACAACCTGGAGAAGAAAAATGTACAAAATGGTAAAAATAATAAAAAATAGTCAGAACCACAGGCACAGCCATGTGGACACGCACCTCTTGAAGTAATAACAAAATAGACAAATTATCAAACATGACCAAAACAGAACAAATGTTGCAACAAACAAAGTGCCAAAATGCAAAAGCAACAGCAGAGAGAAGAAAAGAGATGAGGCTCACATAAACAGGATGAATATTGCTGTCACACTAAAGGAGACCTACAGTAGCTTGACCTAAGTGCTGTATATCCAAGGTCCAGTTGAAACAATATACCTCAAAAGTGGAAGATGAACTTTTGAAAGTATGACCAGTTGAAGGATCCAAAAAGTTCCTAACTGAACTTTACCTGGACTAACAAACTGCACAGACAAAGAAGCAGTGATAAAGTTTGTTGAACAGTGTAAAGTGAGGTAAAGAGTGAATTCAAAGCATATCGCCTTTAGTGTAACATCTTAGTGCTGTTCCTCATTTCATATAGAGTTACAGACATTATAAATGCATGTGCTAACGATATGTTAATATGCACAAGAGACACATATTTTTGTGTAAACCCTTACTATATAAGCATGTAGAATAATGTAGACACTGGAATGCTAGACATTTCTATAAGCTGTATAAACAAAAAGTAAGCAAATAATATAACTAGCTTGTAATGCTGCTGATAATGAATTTGAGGATGAAGTCATTGAATTTACAATGCATGAGTTGACAAAGTATGTAATAATATACATGTTTTGTTACAGTCTATCCTTGTGATTTGCAGATCACAATCATTATTGGCACTTTTTTTGCCTAGAAGGCAGCACTTTTGCAAATTAATTACAGTTAATAAGTGCAAGTGAAACACAGTTTATAATGTAATGTGTGTGATAAAGTGCCAGCCCAGCTAGATATAATTTTGTAAGTAATTCTACAGTATGTCATTGTAAATATTAATATGATCCATAGGTTTGTTCCACAAATGTAAGAAAACTGTGTTATGTGCTGAGCTTCAAAAATTTAACCACATTGCACCCTGCTGGAAGAAAGCAGAAATGAGTATAAACTCTCTGCCTATGTAATGTATGTTTTATGGTAGAAATGGGACATACAGAGTTAACTTGTAAACTCTAAGAAAATAAGTTGATAAGTAGAGAATTTTATGACTGTGTGTTATCTCAGCTAGGAGACAGAATGTCTACAGCTAGGATCTCTTTCTATTATCTTGAGACAGAGATAATTACTAGGTTTTAAATGTAAAGTGTTTGTTATTGCTCTGTGACTTCCTGGCAGCTGCAGATAACAAACCAATGTTAAATTTTAAGTTCTTTTAGCCTGGGAACTAAATCAAAGGTGTCAAAAATTGTGTAATATGAGATGAGTCAGCAGTAATGTGTATTATAAATTTAAAAACTATCTCAGAGAGAAAGAGGTGCAGTTTGTATTTTGTTCTGAATCTGACAATAACTCATCAGCACTTTGCCTTGCTTTGTAAGCAAGGCTTAGATCTTAGTATTTCTCTTCGAGATAGATAGGAATATAGCCAGATTAGTGTAGATGTTTTCTATATTTATGTGACACTGTCTTACAATGTTTTTTTAAAGTATTTCCTGTGATTTCTGAACTCTCTATTGCCATTGTGTTGAGTTAATGAGTATTGGCTTGTGATTTTATTATTTATTATTAAATAGTTTTAAGTCTTTTAATTGTGGCTGGTTTTGTGTAAAGATATAGAAGCTCTTAAAGTACTTGTATGTATTTGGTGACACTGTATGGGCCACTCCAATAGTCTTGCTGTTGATCACACTTACCAACTGGATAATAGTAACATTACACAGTAGAATTGGACACCCTTTGGTAAGGGCCTTTATAGTAGCTGATAGTAGTGGTTGGAGGCAGTCAGTACTACCTTATAGTCTGGGCAGAAGGGGGCATAGCTAGTGAACCTGTGCCAGCCTTCCCCAGGAGTGTCTGTGTGTTTGCATATAAATGAAATCTCAAAGTGTGTGTGTGTGTGTGTGTGTGTGTGTGTGTGTGTGTGTGTGTGTGTGTGTGTGTGTGTGTGTGTGTGTGTGTGTGTCAGCTACTTGGGCAGGGATACGAAGCACTGGTTGGACAAAGAGAGTGCTGGAGGTTTTGGTTTGACCACTTGGCTGAGATCTAAACCCTATAGCTGTGCCAGTGGGGAGTCTTATTTGGGATCTAGAGAGAAAGGGAGAAACCAGCCCCAGACTGACTGTGATCTCTGTGTGCTCTTAAGGGAAATTGTACTTTGCTGTGTGTGTACTGTTCATCCTCCCAATGTGCACACACTTCACTGCTGTTAGTGTTGAGGATTGAGGCTCCTTGATTACTAGGCCAGTGCATGGGTGTCACAATGTGTATTACTTTAACTTCATGCTTTCTTTTTTGTTAGGCAAATATTCTGCAGTAGCTGAAATGTATAGTAGTTGTTTGTCTTTTTGGGAGGTATATAAGCTATGTTATAATGTTTTCTCATGCTAAAGTAAAAGACTGCAACCCAAGAGATAGTTCTATCAGCTGGCAGGGGGAGGGGAATGTGCTGGACTTGCTTACTTATTTCATTAAACCCATTGTAACCTAAATAAAGAGAGTTAGCCTACACTGGCCATAAGCATACAGAATGGCCAAAGAAGTTTTACTGCAGTCCAGGAGTCAGTTCACCTTAATCTAACGAGGGGGTAGAAGAACCAAGATATAGGCCATATAATGGAAGTAAAGACAACAGGATGCTACAGACAAAATTACATCTTAATTTCATAACATGGAATGTAGGAAGGTGCTCTCACTGTATAATGCATGAACATATTTTTCAGAAGTTAAAACATTCAAATGTTTAAATAGCCCTTCTACAGGGAACTTAATTTAAGATAAGAGAGGCACACAAGTTTCAACAACAAGAATGTGCATACATGATGACAGACCACAAAGCTGAAGGAGGGGAAAATGGGGTAATGATTTTATTTCATAAAAGTTTAAAAGTTAAAACTGAATCAGAAGTTAAAAATTCAAGTGTTCAAATAGTCCATTTTACAGGAGACTAAATTAAATATGAGAGCCACACAAGTTACAACAACATAAATGTGCATACAAGTTGACATACCACAAAGCTGGAGGAGAAAAAAATGGGTAACAATTTTATTTTAAAAAAGTTTGAAAGTAAAAACTAAATAATTTAAAATAAGTAAAATGGGGAGGTAGACTATATGCAGAGGCTCAATTTTGAATAGCAAACTAGTGATAGGTAATATATATCTGCCCCCATACTGATTAGCCCAACATTTTTTGAAGATGTTTATCAAAACCTGGAAAGGTACAGTATTGAAAGAGATATAAACGTTCCAGTGGGGGGGGGGATTTAATGTTACATTGAGACTACAAATAAGCAGGCTGTATGGTAAAAAACTAAACAGAAAATAAGTCTATGGTCCAGGAATGTTTAAAGGAAAAGATAAGTGAATATGATATGATAGGGGGCAGAGGACCAATGGGGGAAGGTATAATTTACCATTTCTAGGGCAGAGGGGAATCAAGGTAGCAGACTAGATTAATTCTGCATAAGTAAAAAGGACCAGGTGAAAGTAAGGGCAGACATACTAGACAGAAACATTTCAGAACATGTCAGAGTAACTTTGACAATGGCAATGAATCAGAGACAGGGGAAAACAGGCTCATGGAAATAGACTTGTTCTAAGTGAAGAACAAAGGAACAACATGAAAAATTAAGGAAGGAGAAATGTCTAGTAAGCATAAAGAATGACAATGAGGGGGATGCTATACATATTCTTTGGTGGTAGAGGGCAAAAACAGCACAGAGTGGTTGGTTAATTGCAGAGGAAATAGGCTCATATTTGTTAAACAAAGTAAAAGAGGACAGATTAAAAGAATTACAAGATTCAATCTTGAGAGAAAAAGCTTATCTTTTTTTAATGAAACAGATACAATTCTTTATTTTTTTGCTCAGTTGTTTTTATTGAAAATTCTAACAGCAAAACATTACTATATGATAATATAAATATTATAAAACAAATAAGCTATCTAAACGAGCAATAATAAACAACTTTGTTGTTGTTGTGTCTTTCAGCTTTTCCCAGTTAGCGGTCGCCACAGCGGAACTCCGGTCCACTAATGATTGGCAGTAGATTTTTACGTGCCAAGTTGCCAGCTCTGACACACAACCTTCAATGAAGGTAAGCCCATTCACACATTTCTCCACACAGAAGACGCTCTAGCTGAGAATCGAACAGGATGACATCTTACTGTGAGGCGACAATGCTACCGCAGCACCACCACTGCAGTACCATTTACAATTCTGTGTACTATAAAACAAATATGTTTAAAACAGAGCAAAAATGTGATAAGTAGTTGTTAGCTAATTATTAAAATCTGCATGCAGATATTATCCGCACTTCTTCAGACAAACAGAAACACAATGGTTACAGTTTAAATAGTTACATACATAATCAAGTAATTTAACAGTCAATTACAATTAATTGAATTAAGTTAACTTATTGCATTTAAAGCAATTGCATACTGCTATAGACTCAAGTTGGTCCGTTATTTTTTTGAGTTTCTTAATTATTAAAATCTGTTTATCCAGCAGTTCTTTGAATTCAACCAATTATATGAAGAGGTGATTTTTAGATGTCTTGTCTTGATCACAATAAGTTCAAGATGACACACTTCCGTTGCCAAGTGTGCAAATTCCTTCATAGTAGGAGTAGTCTGATTCTTCCAGTTCTTGGTGATGACTTTTCTTGCCAATGTTAAGATACTCTACAAATAAGGGTATTTTATTTTTGCAACATAAGTGGGACTAGGTATATTAAATAAAATAAGAGATTTGGTCAACATAAATTTAGCATTAAAATCAGACTGCAAGAGAAAATTCATATTATCCCAATATGTTTTAAGTTTTATACAATCATAAAACATATGCTGCCAGTCAGCTTTAACATTTAGTTTACATCGCCAGCATCTTATGTCTTTATTATACATCAATTCAACTTTATGTGGTGTGATAAAGGCTCTGTAACAAGTCTAATATAATCCCAATAGCTTTCTCAGTGACATACTGTTGATTTCTTAAGTACCTTATATATTTTAGATAAAAGTCCATTTCCAATTATATTCTGGTGCATTACAATAATGAGTAAATCAGTGAATATGGGGGAAAAAATTCTAACTATTGGTTGCATTAGATTAATATTATGTTCAACTAATTGTCTACAATTCTGAATTTCTAACCATGTGTCTTTGCTCATCTCAGACTTATTAATGATATGGTCAACGTTTTGTAACTTCCCATTGTCTAGTAATTGATACCAGTATAACAATTTTTTGTCTTTAAATGTAGTGGTGTTGTTAAATTAAAGGCATTAATCCTATTTTGAGCATAGGCAATTGGAAATACAAATAAAATCTATGCTTTACATTCAGGGTTCTTGAAAATGAAAATTTTAATGGAGGTTACTATTGTATTAGTATAATAAGACTGAACTGTTTTGTTTTTGTGTTCTACAAAATAGGCTTTTACTAACCAATTAAATTTATTAGCAGCTATTTTAGTATGATTTGATTTTGTTAAATTATTGGATTTACACCAAGTGCCTCCCTGAATATCTTTCCATTTAGCATTATAATTGTTATTTAACCAAGACATTATTGTCTTAACAATTGAAGATAAGGAATATAATTGTAAATCTGGAAGACCAATACCACCAAATGTCAAATCTCTAATGTGATGGTATAAAGCCAATCTAGGCTTGTTAGGAAACCATAAAAATCTCAGAAACCAAGCATTATACTCTTTTATATATATTTTTAAGTGGGAGGGATATAGATTGTATCATATATATAACTTTAGGAAGGATAATCATTTTAATTAGAGTCTCTATTCCATAGTGAAGACATGTATTCCATTTATTAAGAGTTGTTTTATGGAATGTTAGTTATTATAATTATGGGTTGTCGTATTTTTAATATTATCAGGCATGATGTAGTGTCCCCCCCACTACTTTTGCCTTTGTGGCTCCAAATTCAGTGTCACTTCTCTAACCTATGTCCCAAGAGTTCTCTCCATCCAGCTGCTTGGCTCTACAATACGTGAACCAAGCACATAGTAAGTCTGACTACTGCTGCTGAAGAAGTTATCATATCCCACTACCTAAAGAACTTGCACAGCTGAATTTCACCTGCAACTGTAAAAGTTCACAAGAAACAATAAACTGAGTTAAATCTATTGAACCAAGCACATAGTAAGTCTGACTACTGCTGCTACAAAAGTTATCATATCCCACTATCTAAAGAACTTGCAAAGCTGAATTTCACCTGCAGTTGCAAACGTTCACAAGGAAAAATAGAGTTAAATCTATGTAAGTTGATTTCCAAGACTCAAACTAATAACTAACAATAATTACTGTGTTCTGTTTTGTAGTGTTGAATCTGCTGGAAGGATATCCCATTCCCATTTACTCAACCATGCTCACAGGCCTTTTATTGCTGAGGTGAAGCTAAATTAACACTTTAGCATATTTTACTCTTATTAGTGTAATAGATCCCTGCAGAGATTCAGAAAAGCCCATGACCATACAATTAAATGCTGTGATTCAAGTCAAGTATTTTAGAGTTCAAAGACCTTGCCTTGATATCCATGAACATTCTACCTCACTGATTGGTTTTGGTGGTAAACCATCTGGCGGGGGACTAGCTGCTTTCCATTGAAGGAACTGACTGCCCCCCCTGTACCTCAGTGTGTTCCCTCACTTCTTTTGCCTTTGTGGCTCTAAATTCAGAGTCACTTCTCTACCATATGTCCCAAGTGTTCTACATCCAGCTGCTTCACTCTACAAAAATACAAATAAGATGTTACTGTGTTAAATTCTGGCTAAATGTTTTGTCTTCTGCTGTTAATGTGTAGTAAATATATCAGCAAGTTTCTAGTGACATTGTTACTTTAGCAGCTAAGTGTTTCTTTCTGCTGTTAACGTGTAGCAGTTATATTAGCAAGTTTCTACTGGCTGTTTGTTTTACAGTAGGATTCAGTGACGCCATCTACTGTTTTGCTCTTTGTACTGCAGTTACATCACGCAAGTCTGTAGTGTGTTGCCATCTGGCTAAGTGTTGTTGGAAATTGTTTTCTTCTCTCTGCTAATGTGTTGTGCATGTATGTTTATGTTATATGTTTCTACTCGCTTCTCCTGAAGGTTTCTATTGTAATACCTAAGTTTATGTTTTATGAACAGCACAGTTACTGGATAATATAGGTGAATAGTTAATATATGAGAGTTTATATATGTGAAGAGTTTTATCATTGGCTAGGTTTGCTTGTTTTTTCATATATGTTAAACACTCTAGCTGCCTTTTCTAAGTGCTTAAATATCACATTTACAGACTATATGTTGTGCAGCAAAGAGTGGGAAATAACAGATAAGCATACTACCTGTCCCTCTAACATCTGTAAACCTACATCTCAGTAACCCCTCATTTGCATGTAAACACATACTTCTTGTTAGTTTATTTTATGTTTCGTTCTGTTCTTCTATACTCTGGAAGCCAGCACTTTTGTTTTTAGTAATCCCACACTTGCATACCTACAATATCTCCTGTTAGCTTTCTTATTTTCCTATTTAAAGGCTAGAAAGCAGAAATGCACAACTGTGAAATATAGTACACTACCATTGTTTACCAAACATTACTTAATGTGGCTGACTATAGACAAATAGTACTGTACCTGTCTAGTTCAACCATAAAGCAATTCTTATTAACTTCTCTCTCTCTCTCTCTCTCTCCCACAGTGAACCAAGCACATAGTAAGGCTGACTACTGCTGCTGCAAAAGTTATCATATCCCACTACTTAAAGAACTTGCACAGCTGAATTTCATCTGCAGTTGCAAAAGTTCACAAGGAACAATAAATTGAGTTAAATCTATGTAAGGCAATTTCCGAGACTCAAATTAATAACTTAATTTATTAAATCATGCATTACTGTGTTCTGTTTTGTAGTGTTGAAGGATACCCCACCCCCATTTACTCACCCACACTCACAGGTCTTTTACTGCTGAAGGTAAAGCTAAATTAACACTTTAGCATATTTTACTCTTATCAGTGTAATAGATCCCTGCAAAAATTCGGAAAAGCTCATAACCATAAAATTAAATGCTGTGACTCAAGTCAAGTATTTAGAGTTTGAAGACTTTGTCTTGGTATCCACAAACATTCTACCTCACTGATTGTTTTTGGTGGTAAGCCATCTGGGGGGTTTCTTCCCAGTTTGTTTGCTCCGCTCACTCCGTTCCCCTACCTTGCCACCATATCCCACTCACCACCAGCACCTCTACTCATATTCCAAGCAAACCACTCCCCCTTATTCCTATGATCCAATTATATACAACTCTACCTTGTCCAAGTCCATATTTCATTCATATC
Organism: Protopterus annectens; assembly: GCF_019279795.1. Lineage (NCBI taxonomy): Eukaryota > Metazoa > Chordata > Ceratodontiformes > Protopteridae > Protopterus > Protopterus annectens. The sequence goes on along the minus strand of NC_056739.1, from coordinate 1,809,640,565 downwards.
TTACCTACTTTTATTTAACCAAACTTATCTGCTTTCCCTTACATCCATCACCTTGAATTCTCATCCCCCCTATTATACGTCTTTGCATCTTACTCTACTTCACCAGCACAATACAATCACCATCTCAAGCTATTTAACATTAACTCCAGGCTTACCACCTTCTCTTCTACTATACACGCATCAAACTGACATTGCACCTTAAGTTTTCTACTGACCAGTCACATCTTTCCCACCCCTCCTTATTACAAATCATAAGGCATAACTCCTAATCATATTGCAAAAGCCCACCCTGAAGTCAAAACATTTCCAGTGTTACCTTAAGCTGCTCACATATTAGTAGATAGTATACATCTCTATTTACATCTGATAGTACTATAGTATAGTATTCTAACCCATAAATACCACTTTTACTATTTTTAAACCCACATCACAATTGACATGCTCCTTCTAGCCTGCCTAACCTCTTTACTTTTAATTCTCAACCTCGCTGCAAATATATCCTTGCATACCCCCACACACCAATACACTTCAACAACCTCCTCCAGCCATCTTCCCAGTAAACAATATAGCTTCTCAAATATCTCCTCCCAGCTTTTCCCCTATACCATCCCATATTATTCAAGCCACAGATTGGCCTCCTCACCTCCTATGAAACCACACTTGCCACCATCACTTATTAATAAAAAACACTTCCCATGGTACTCATTCCTCATTACCTATCTTCTCAAATGTGGAGACATACATCCTAACTCAGGCCCATCCTTTAATCCTAACCACAAGAGTAATCCCAAAGATTTAAACATACTTACACTGAACCTTAGAAGTATATGTAATAAAATGGCCCCACTGCATGCTTGGATTGATCAAAATATACCTGACATACTAATCCTTACCAAATCATGGCTACACCCCAATGTAAAAGACTCTGACTTTGCAATAACCAGAAGAGATAGCTCTAAAAAAAAGATGGGAAGGGATAGCTCTCCTATATTCCTCTATGTTCAACATCACACCCTACACCAGTAATATACCCATCTTCTCTAATGCTAGGGTACTAATCTCTTTTTTGAACCTCAACACATCAAAACGGGTATGCATAATAGTAATATATATCCCACCAGGTCACAATATACTAGTGTTGGAAAATATTTTATCTTGGACATCCCAAACAATAAACCTCGAAAGAATAATCGTAGGTGAGGTAAATATAGATTGTTAAACCACAGTTTCCAACTCCTTCACAAATAGTATAACTCTGTATGTGTTTTCCCAGCTTATCAATACTCCAGCAAGATAAAGCAAAGATCGTACCTGCCAATCCACCCCAGACTGGATCCTAGTATCCCACCCTGTCAATTACCCCTATTCTGGTACACTGTCTAGCTCCCCGAGTAATCATCTGTCAGCTTATTCCCTTAGAACAAACTCCCAGCAACTAAGAGTGCACACTGTAAAATTAGTTAGGAACTCAACTAATTTTTGTCAGCATAAATTCAACAATCTCCTACATGAAATAGATTGAGCACCCCCTAAACAACTACCCCTAAATGATGCTGTACTATACTTTAATAATGCCTTCCTTTACATACTTAATACCCTAGCTCCCATTCGTTTGAAAATAATCAAAAATAATTCAGCACCATGGCTCTCTAGGGAATGTAAACACCTGATGAAGCAAAGGGACCTAGCCTGGATGACCTGGAAACTAAACAAAAATGAAAAAAATCATGTCAATTTCAAAACACTATGTAACAAAGTGACAAAACTAATCAACAGAGATAAAAAATCATACTATTTCCAGTTTCAACTCCAGCATAAAATTAACACAAATAAATTCTGGCACTCCATATCTTCTCTACATAACCCTGGAACAAACAGAGAGCACACCCTTTCACCTGATACCACTCCATCACAAATAGCCGAAAACTTTAACAAGCACTTCATAAAATCAATATCAGACCTACTTACACCACTAATGCTGGACCCCCCACCCTTTAACCTATTCAGACACCAACCCTAGACCATCAAATACTTTGAACCATGTCATTAATAATCACCCTCCTGAACAAAATGTCAAATGAACCCCATTCTCATTTCAGCCCATACCCACTGACACCATTAAGAAACTGCTACAAAAACTAAAGTCCTGCTCCACCTCAGCCAATAATCTTTCACTAGTCTACCTCAGACTGGCTGCCAACTCAATTGCCTACCCAATTAGTATCCTTATAAATAGGGCTATATCTGAATCAGAAGTACCTGTCGTATGGAAACAATCTCACATCACCCCATCCATAAATGAGGCCACTCATTTGAACCATCCAATTTCTATCCTATATCCATCTTGTCACCCATATCAAAAATTCTCATGAGAGGTATCCATCAGCAGGTAATACAATACCTATTGCAAAATAATCTTATAACCAAAACCCAACATGGCTTCAGACCCAGCCACAGCACAGCTACAATTCTATTATCCTTTACAGACACCAGAGGCTAGAGATGCAGGATGCTATACAGCCTCCATTTTTTCTTGATCTCTCCAAGGCTTTGGACACAGTGTCTCACTCCTCACTACTGAATAGACTGTCTAACTTAGGCTTCTCAGATAACACAGTAAAATGGTTTCAGAGTTACCTCAAGAATCGTAAACAAGCAGTGAAATTGTCCAATGAACTCTCGCCCTTTCTGCATAAACCTACTGAGGTCCATCAAGGCTACATCCTCAGACCGTTACTCTTCAACATTTCACAAACAACCTTCACACTGCCTCTCACCCTGGAATCCTCATTCAGTACGCTGATGATTCCACCATAATCTGTACTGCTTAATCACTACCTGAATTACTTTCACAACTCAACAGTCCTTTACTGTGGTTGAATTCTGGCTAAGAAATGCTCAACTCTTTCTTAATCCAAAGAAGACTAAACTAGTACTCCTTCTCCCCTGTAACTGCTCATTTCATCATCCTTGCATCTGAAAACACTGTCATAGAAATAGTGCTTGAAACCAAACTTTCAGGAGTTATTATTGGCAATAAACTTTCATTCAACTCCCCATATACAGCAAAATGTAAAGAAGACATCAAAAACTGGGACTCTTATATAGACAGAAACATGTTTTTACTGCAGCAACCAAAACTACCCTTGCAAAAACATTTTACTCCCCTCTCTTCTTTAAGGTGTGTCTATCCTAACTAACTTATAAACTTCTACCTTAAGCAAGATGGACCAGTGCTACAACAAAGTTGCAAAGTTTGCCACAAACTCTAAATATCACACACACCACTGTAAACTGCTACTAGAACTAAATTCCCCAATCAACTTGCCTTTATTCAGCTATTCACCTTGTACAAACTTATCTTCAAGCCTACTGCCTGCCCTGCACTAGCCAATCTAGTCACATCTTACACACAAAATTGATCCCTATGATCAGAAGACAAAAATATCTTAGCTATCTCAAAACACACAAGAAAACCAGATCACTCTCTGTATTCATACTCTGTGTCTGTACTATGTAATTCATTATCTCTAGCTACCAGATCCATGCCTAGCCTAACCCATTTCAAAGCCTCTTTAAAAAATCATCTCAAAAATACATGGCTCTGCTCCTGCATAAAGCCTACCTAATCCTCAGTGCTTCCTCTTCTACCACATTAGCCTCATCCTCATCTTCTGTCACATTTCCCTCATAGTCTGCATGATCCTAAGGCTCTTCTAATTCCTTCTATATTTCTATATCACACCCATAAGCTACTGCTCAGTCTGTAATGCCTCATTTCTTAACTCTGTCATTATCTTTCTGCATCACTAACTTTCTGGATATTATTTTCCTAACTGAAACCAACATTCTATTTTTTCATGTACTGTAACAGTCCATGTCATACAATGCACTACCTACATACTATTTCTGGACACTATCTACTCATAGGCTATGTATATGGTGAGAGTGACTATTAATGTCTCTAATGTTTTAACTCTATAGAATTATTTAGATGTGTATTATTTATTGTAATATCTTGTAGCATAGTTTATGTTCTTTCATTCTATTTTTGTATAGTACTTCTATTGTAATTTGTATTGTATTTTATTATACTGTATTTGTATTGTACTGTATGTGGAGCTTTTCTCCCCAGGCCTCTGCTGAAAATGGGTTCTGAAGACCCAGTCAGACCACCCTGGTAAACAAATGTCAAATAAATAAATAAATAAATAAATAAAAATAAGATTACATTTAAGAAGGTGATTTTACCATCTTTCACAATGTAGTTATGTAATTTCTTAATTATTTTATTAATATTATAATTAACAGGTAGTATTTTAGGTTTATTCTCATTAACACTGAGTCTCAATTTCTTCTGGAATATTTCTATTGCTTGGAACACTGCAATAAGAGAAGAATTGCAATCAGTCAGAATTAATTGGATGGCATCTGCAAATACTTGTGTTTTGGGGAATAAATCATTATTTATTAGTATGCCTTTGATGTTTTTATTTGATCTTATATAACTTGCAAAAGGTTCCATAACTAGAGCAAAACACAATGGGGACAAGTGACAACCCTGTTTATTACCTTTAGTAATCATGATTGACTGGGAAGTATATGACCCTATCTTAATGAATGCAAAGGAGTTTTCATAGAGAAGTTTAATTGTAAGAAATTGTTTGAAAAATTACATTTTCCAGTACTAATAGTAAGTAATTCCAATTAACTAAATCAAATGCACTACTGATACCCAGACTAACCAAGGTTAGTTCTTTTTTTGAATTATTAGTATAATCAATTATTAATAGTTTTCTGTTGATATTATCATAGGTGTTCCTGTTTATTGTAAACCTGGTCTGATCATTGCTTATCAATACTGGAAGAAATTGTTTTATTCTAGAGGCATAAATTGCCATGAATACTTTATAATCTACATGTAATAATGAAATTGGTTTATATGAAGAAAATTGTGTTGAGTCCTTGTCAGGTTTTAAAACTGGGGATATTAGGATGTATTTCCAGGATGGTGGCAACTTTGTAAGCCCTTTAACTAATGAAAATACCTCTAGTAAAATACTCAAAGCATCCTTAGTCATTATTTTGTATAGTTCAGGTATTATATCATCATTTTCAGCTGCCTTATTGGATTTTAATTTAGTAATTTGAATTTTGAGTTCAGACATTGATATAGGCTTGTCAATTATTTTTATTTGATCCTCTGACAGTCCATTTTCAGTAAATTCTTATAAATATTTTAAATAGATCTTTTTATATATTGTTGGTTTGTGTTGATTAATCTTATTAAAATAAGACCTGAAAACATCCAGGATATCTTTTATTTCAGTAGCCTTCTTTTTACTACTAAAGGAGTATAATTCTTTGATCTGGTTGGACTTAACAATCATTTTTTTGTTCTTGTAGCCACTTTATACACGTATTTAGGGTTTACGGAATTATTGGTTAATATAATATTTTCTAAATTTATCATAGTTTTATGTTATAAAATTTCTAAATATGTACTGTTTAAGCTATTTATTTTTACTCTTATATTATTATTTCCTTTTTGACTTTTTAACTTATCAGTTTTCTGCTGCAAATCTATCAATTGTTTGTACCATTGTTTCTTTTTTGTGCATGCTAACTTGTAATTTTGTCAAAAAGGTATGCTTTTAAAGAGTACTATACAAAAATCTCTGAGGTGTTACCTGTATGATTAATTTCAATAAATGTTTGAATTTCTTTATTAAAGAACTCCTTAAAATCTTTCATATTGGTTATATATACCGGAATGATTTTAATTGGGATGTCATTATAAGAATTCAATATAACTTCAAATTTTATTGTGTTATGATCCAACAGTGGACAAGAGACTACTTTAAAATTAGCATCTGTCTACTAGTAATCTCATTTGAAACATATACTCTATTCATGATTGTGTCTCATGCCTGTGTGAGAAATGTATAAAGCACAGTGAGTCTGATACTGAAAACTCATTTATATCTCTCATATTATATAGCTCAGTGAACTCCATCAAAGCCTTGACTGAGGCAGGCTTCTTCATTGTACAGCTAGTGTTGGTATCCTTGTCAGATAAAATTAAAAGTCACCTGCAAAAATAATATTTCCCTTTGATATTGATATATTCATATAATTTCCCTCAACTGTTGTTTAACTTTTTGTATTCCCAATCCAGGTATCCAATAGACATTAATAAAAGTGCATAGTTTCATCTGAATCTCTAAAGTCACTGAACAAAACATAACTTTTCATCACTAAATGTATTCAGGATTTTAAGTAGAGGCAAATAATGTTTCTTTTGTTTATAAGGAGAGCTAGTCAGTGTAGAATAGTGTTTAGAATTAAGTCTGTCCAAATCTTCTTTTATTAAATGCGTTTCCTGTAAAAAGACAACTCGGGAATGAAATATTTTTAAAATTTTGTATCTACTACCCCTTTTACAACCATTATTTATTCTCTTGATATTAATTGATATGCATTTCAAGTTGGCCATACTACTGAAATAGGAAAACATAATTAAGTATTACATATAATACCTTCATACATTTGTAAAAAATATAGTACTAAAAAACTATTGTTATATCTAGTGAACTCTTACTCATAGATATAAGTATAAGATAATTGAGATTGATAACTGTTCTTTTCCATCTTCCCCCCTCACATGGAGTTTAAAACTCCTGCTTTTAATAGCAATCCTATTCAAACACTACCACCTACCCACAAATAAATATTTGGCCTCACTCTACTACTTCTAAAGTTATGATATATGAAAGGTCTAACTTATTTAAAAAATTAAAAGTAGTATATACATAATATTCAGATTATAAACACTCATTTGTTTGCTATAAAACTTAAAAATTTTGAAGTGTAGCAGATCTTGTAGTCGTTTGGTTCTATTCTATTTATAAGAGCCTATATAGTATTATAATAAATCCAATTGTTTCTTTCAGTTCTGAGAAAAAAAAAGAGATTAACTCAGATAAAAGACAATACATATAACATTGTTTATAACAACCATGCTATATTTCTAATATGCTATTATATATTATTGATAATGTGACCAACTAGTTAACTATTTAAACTCTTTTCTAGCTACAAGACTGTACATGCTTGGATATTATGGCAGACACATATGATATTTCAAAGAACAAATAAACTTATTTAAAAAATATCTTTGTGAGGACTTGCATATACAATTATCTTTGAAAATGTGTCTCTTCTATAAATAAGGTATCATATTCTCTAGAACATACTATGATATATAAAATAGTAAAAGAATAACTATGATGTCTAAAGTAACTAATAATATGTTCCCAGAACATATGGTTGGCAACATACCCACTACAGTCTTTTTAAGAGACACATAAATTCCAGGCTTATCAAAATGATTGTCTAATTTTGTCTGACTTTGTGGAAAACATGTTTTTACTTTCATATTAATCCCTCCTTTACTATGCATCAGATTTCCAGTTAACTTTCAGAGTATGAGCTTCTAATATTGGCATGTAGTTGAGCTCCTCACTTCCTGCTCAAAAAGAACATCCACACAGAAACCAACACAGATGATCACCACAACCATTGTCATGAACATATACATATCTATTACTCACATATGCAGAACAAGGCAATCAAGCAAGGGACTAACATCATCAGACATAAACAAGATCATCCTTCCCTCTTTAAATTAATAGTACAGAATGTAATTTCAATAATATAATATCTTTAGACAAAAGTTCAATAGAAGAAATAAATTCTATATTGTGTATGGTGTCACAATACTATAAAATGTATTATATAACTTAAAGGGAGAATTACAGATTTTACAAGTGTTAAAATAGTAATTTTGAGGTAAATGTAACAGAGAGTGCAAGTTAAGTAACACCTTATTACTATTGTGTGCTTAATTTGTGTGTTAAAATCAAACACAAGACAAGATTTTTTCCAGCATTTCTTATGCACACACACACACACACACACACACACACACACACACACACACACACACGCACACACGCACGCACACACACACACACACACACACACACACACACACACACACACACACACACACACACACACACACAAAGAACTCTGTATAAATTGCCTCATGAGAGAAAACAGCAGGAAAGAAACATTCTATTAGAACCTCCTCTGTAATAAGGATATTCCACTGTCAGTAAACAACTTTTGTTCGTGTTACGCTAAGAAAGAAGGCTGTAAACTGGTTTAAACCAACCTGCTCCCTGTCATTTAAGAACCTATGCTGTAACACTTCTTGTTATCATTTTATTTGATGTTATAGCTATTTGGAACACTCTCACTCTCTCTTTCTTGGGGAGGGGAGAACAAATGAATAACTGACAAGTTTCAAAGTGAAAACCCCATTGTTAAAGACAGAAATTGTCTTCACTACTGTATTTCTTCTGTCCTAATCCCTCCCCAACAAATAAACCAGCACTAAACATCACGGATAAGACTATATAAGAAAAAGAAATAAAAAAGAAAAATATAGAAAAAAAAGAAAACTGCTTCTTACACACTGCATACACCCACCATTTTACTACTATATTAGTAAATCGCACTTATAAACAGCATAACAGTCTGATATCTCTTAGAGAAAGCACATCCAAATATCATACATACAATACCTCACATATTCCAATCAACAATGACATGTGAATTAAGAGATGAAAGCTAAAAACTCCATAAATATTCAATCCATTCACAACATACTTATTTAATGTACTGTGAGCAACTTGCTTATTATGTTATGTTATCATGAGCTGTCACTTTAGGATTTATGTGGCATATATATGAAGAAAGGAAACCAAGATATATATGTAAAGAAAGCTTATCAAAGAGTTATTTTTTTAATACTTATTAAGCTAAGGGATATATGTAATATGGAAAATAAAACATAGAATATTAGCTTAGCAATACATATAGGAAAAGAAAAGGTGATATTTATTTACCTTATAGAGAAGTGAATCCTTGTTTCCTTCCGTTTTCCTGTATCTCCAGTAACTAAATTGGTAAACTTTGTCATAGAAAAATAATTTTGTTATTGAAATAGTTAACATCAATGTTATACTAAGCCTAAGGGTTATTTGTCTTTTAGTTTATTTTTCTTCTCATTGGATTTCCAGATATTATTTATTTATTTATTTTATTTTACATTTGTTGACTGGGATAATCCGACTGGATATATGTCCATTTTCAGTGGAGGCCCGGGGAGAAAAGCTCCAGTAGACAAAATTAAAATGATTACACAATTGGATACATAAAAAAATATAAGGCAAAATCATTTTGTATATTTACAATAGCTTAGTAATGTTCCCAGTAGGGACTCACAAGTTACATGGTCAGACACATTAGAAACACAAATCATCAAATTGGAACAAAACATTGATAAGTATTAAATGTTAAAATATTATTTAGGTAGGATTATTACTTTGTAGCTTAATCAGGGTTGGTACAGGGACAAAGCCAGTTCATTTTGAAATACTGTTTGATGCTTTTATTGAAGAGAATTAGGGAGGATTAAAGGGTTATATATTTTGGTAGTGGATAACAGTTTTTGCCAACAAAGTTGGCAAACAGGGATTCACCAGCTGATTTATTAGCTTTGAAAGTTTGGACCAGTAGTTTGTTGGATGACCATAGTGACTTCAAGTTGTTGTATGGATTTATAATATTATTAAGTGAAGGGGTATTTTCAGGTTTGTATAAAATTGTGTGTGCTATTAAGAGTTGATTGAATTGAATTAAGCTGGGCAGTTCTAGCCATTCTAGTTGTTTAAGGTTCTGGTAGTGATGGGTTCTGTAGGCTGAGCTGGTGGTGAATCTGGCAATATGGTTGTAGCTGTGGGAGACCTTACTCAGCTCAGATTTATTAAGGTTGGAGAGTACAAGAGAGGCATATATAACAGTAGAGAGTAGGTGCGACCGGGCGATTGCAATTCTAGCCAATGGGGCTAAAAATCACTTGTTTCTGTACAGGGATCCACGTTTCTTATTGATGGTCTGTATGGTTTTGTTGATGTGTAGGTCAAATTTATGATTATTATCTATAATAACACCTAGAAGCTTAGTATGGGTATCTGGGGAGATAGAGGTGCCATTGTTGGATGTAACAGAGAAAGAAAATGGGAAGGATCTACTAGTGGGGGTGAAGAGTAGAAGTTTAGTTTTATTGGGGTTCAGCAGTAGATGGTGGGAGAGACAGTTTTCAATAGTGTTAAATGTGTTTTGGGTTAAGATTTGCAGGTCAAATGGGGAGGTGGCTGAGCCGATCAGAGTGGAATCATCTGCATATTGAATACAGGTAGCTTTGGGGACAGCAACGTGAAGGTTATTGATGAAAATAGAGAAAAGTAGTGGGCCTAAAATAGAACCTTGAGGGACACCAAGTGTGAGAGGAAGCTGGCTGGACAGTTTGCCCTGCCATAATAAAGCCTGTTTTCTGCCAGTCAGATAGGACTGGAACCAATAGATTGCTTGATTATTCAGGGAGATTGATTTTAGAGAAAGAATGAGAAGTTCATGGTTAACCATATCAAATGCTTTTGATAGGTCAAGAAAGAGGACAGAGAAAAGCCTGTTGTCTTTCCTGTTTTGGTTTATGACATTAGTAAAGGAAAGGAGGGCAGAGGTGGTACTCTGATGTGGCCTAAAGCCATGCTGAGAGTTAGACAGCAGGTTGTTCTGTATGAGAAATGGCATTAGTTGCTTCTGTATGCACTTCATTATTCTGGCTAGTGGGGAAAGAATGGCAATAGGTCTGTAGTTGGATAATTCTGTGGAACTTCCACCTTTATGGAGTGGGATGATGTGGGATATTTTCCAGAGGGAGGGGATAGCAGCTTCGATAAGGTTCTATTAATCAGGATAGCTATAGGGTATGCAATGGCATCTGCAGCTGTTTGTAGATACTCTGACAGGAGGAGGTCAGCAGAGAGGGTAGTAGGTTTTAGTTTTTTTATTAGGGTTTTGATAAAAGTGGTAGAGATGGGTTGGAAGTTAAATAGGGGATTATTAGTGGGTAGTTTAGGGGCAGGGTTGGGGTTTGTGGAGGTTAGTTGATTTGCTAGGTATTGGATTGTTTCAGTGAAAAAGTAATTATAGGCGCTGGCTATGGTCTCTGGGGACTTATGGGTGAGGTTTGAAGGGGTTGGGGTGGTTGAATGTCCTGGATAAAGAAGTTGATTTAAGCCTGCCCAGAACTTTTGAGGGTTGTTTTGGTGTTTATGTAGGAGATTTTGATAGTAGCGTTTTTATTTAATAGAATGGATTTTTTTGCTTTATTCCTGAGTTGACGGTATTTTAAATGGTCAAGTGGGGCTTTAGTTAATCACCAGTTGGCCCAGGCTCTGTTTCTAGTTTTGATTTTTGACTTGGTATCCTTTGTGAGCCATGGTGCAGTATTTGATTTAGTTTTTATAGTACGTGCAGGAGCATGGGAATCAAGGATACTTAGGAATTTAGTGTTAAAGTAGGCTATGGCTTCTTCTAATGATAGATTGTTTTACCAGTCAACTGCCTTTAGTTCATTTTGGAAATTAACAGGGTTGACGTTCTTGCTGTTTCTAAATGTTTTGTATATGATCCGATGGGAGGGGGGTGCCTGCCTTGTGTTTTATGATATGGGTTAGCAGGTGATCACTAAGGTCATCAGAGAGAGTCCTAGCTGTGTACAGTTGGGGTTGGTTATTGACTAGTATGCAGTCTTGGATACTTTCCTTGTTGGTAGGTTTGTTGATCCTAGTGGGAGAGGTTATTGTCTGTTTAAACCCAGATAAGCTTATATGGGTGATGGGGGATTCAAAGGAGCAGGAGTGCCAGTCTGTATTGAAGACACCGAGAACTATGGTTTCCTGGCAGTAGGTAGTAGATAACCAATAGAGGATATCCTCTAGGGTATTTATATTGTTACCTGGCAGAATGTAGGCACAGACAATGTTCAAACATTTGTTATGGTTAATCTGTAGTTTGGTTATGAGGAGTCCTGCATTATTGAATTGAGGTGGTTGTATGGTGTCTCTATTAACAGCTAGAGTATTTTTGTAAAGGACTGCTATCCCACCTCCTTTCTTAGTGGTGTGGTCTACTTGGTGTATGTTATAGCCTAGAGGTAGTATCTCATTATCAGTAATATTTGGTTTAAGCCAGGTTTCTGTAAGACTCATAATGTCTGGAGAGTGGGTTGTTTGTGCAGGTTGGGAATTTTTATTGTTAATACTTCTAATATTTAGGTGAAATGTTAGGAGGGAACTAGTGGGAGTAGAGAGGGGTAGCTTGACTGTAGGGGTTGTGGTAGGGGAGTAAAGGTTATTGGGGGTAGGTGGGCCAGGATTGGGATGAATGTCCCCATATATTATAAGGTTATAGTGACATGAAACTCTGAGCTTTAGGATTTTGTTTATAAGTTTTATATAGTCTTTGTCTTTGGGATTGTGTTTTGTGGCTTTACAAGGGTGATATTTTGTTGGCGGTGATAGATTGAATATGTGGTGGATGGTTAAGTGTGTAGTCTTGTGTGAGAAGTCATGGGGGACTGTTTGACCTTTTGGGTAGTGAATACCAAGATCGAATTGATGTTCATAGGCAGTAAGGTGATAAAATAGAAATAGTAGAGGCAGTATGGTAATTAGTATTGTTTTCCTTGACTGTGTTATAGTAAGAGGGCTGGCCATTATCAGGGTTTGATGTGCTGACAGGGTTTGGAGGGATGGAAGAGGAGGAGTATTTACTTCTGCTTGTCTCTTCAAAGTACTATTGTTCCAGTCCATATCTTCAGTTTGGTCTAGAATGTTTTTTATTTTTAAAAATGGCAGTGCAGACTCTAGGACTTCAAAGTGTTTAATTTCATTTGGAAGGAATATTTTGAGCTTGGCAGGAAAGAACAAATGCACCTTAAAAGGCCTTTTCTTAAGCTATTTTATAAGAGACAAACACGTTTTCCTTTTGGTTATTATCAAATCTTATTAGTTTGTCATCCAGTTTAATAGAAGATTTGGACCAGGCTATTTTAAATACTAGCTCCTTGTCATCAGGTGAGAACTTAACAATAACTGATTTCAGGGAAGAGTTAGTTTTTCATGAAGTACAAACTAGAGACCCATGTGCTCTTTCTATACTATATGATATAGCTTCAGATAAATTCAGAGTCATAGGAAGCCAGGCCGTAAGAAAGTTGCCCATATTTTTCCTTCTATGTTTTCAGGCAGTCCAAAAATATGAATATTATTTCTCCTGGGTCTGTTCTCCAAGTCGCCAGTTTTATTTAGTGATAAGGTATTATGTAGCAGTAGAAATTCAATGTTGTTTTCATATTTGGATACTCTGCCTTCTGTGTCATTAAGGACATCTTGCATTCCAGATATCTGAGTCTTCTGTTGTTTTAAAATCTCATGTATCTATTCCATGTGTTTGGTACATTTTTCTTTAAAGCTGTCAAGTTTGTTATTCATTCTGTCCATTTTTAAAGAAAGCTCTTGCATTTTAGAAAGAACAGATTGGAGTTCTCTTTTTAAAGGCAAGTCCTGAGATATTGTCTTTGAATTACTCATTTCACAGCTAGTGGTACAAACCCTTAAAAAATAATTTGACAGGAAAAATTCACATATTTAGATATTTTTTGATAATATCCTTCTATGTAGTATCAGTAACTGATTTTGTTCAAAAAAGTAGCAGAGCAATAAAACTGTGTTGATATCCTGTCAGCATCCTGGTCACCCCCCCGTCCCCCCAGAGGTGTACTTCTTAAATGGAGAATTAAATTACTTAACAGTCTTCCAGGCAGAAATAGAATGTTTAACCAGAAGTTATTTTTGGTGATAACAAGGGAAAAGGAGTGAGAAACACATTGCATGGGCATTGAAAGAAAAATGCAGAGAACAATTTGTGGAGAATATAAATGAAGTATCAGGGCAAGTACCAACCTGATCAGATCAAATAAGGAAAGGATTCGGGAGAAAATATATCAAAAATGTGGGAGAGGGACAGATAATAGAATTTTTAAGGAAACAAAAAATGGTAAATTCTTAAGCAAGGAAAACAAGGAGAAAGTGAACAGGCCCATTACATTACAAGAGATTCAGATGGCTATACATAACATAAAAAGAGGCAAATTTCTATGCCCAGATGGGTCCACCCGAGAACTATATAAATGAAGAAACAAGGGACAGCATTAATATTATGAGGTGACTATGAACAGATTTGGAAGATACAAATGATACCAGGGAGCTGGAATCATGTTAGAATTATTATAATAAAGAAGTATGGTAGAACAGACCTGGATAAATACAGAACAATTTCTTTTTTAAATTTAGATATAAAAATTCTGGCAAAAATTCTAGGGAAGAGATTAAATGAAGTCCTGTCCAAAATATTGAGAACAGAGCAAAATGGATTTATAAAAGGTCGGCAGGGTATAGACAACTGGTGGAGAGTTACCAAACAGGGTACAAGAAAGCTGGGATGCACTTAATTGATATAAAAATGTATCAATCATATTGATATGATGAATTGGGAGTTTTTGTTTATTTATTTACTGACATTTCTTTAGCAGGAAATTCTGACTGGATAATTTCATACATTTTCATTGGAGGTCCATAGGTTCATAGGTTCATAGGTTGGTACTAGGCTATCAGCCCTAGGGCCTATACAAGCCTATCCATAACAATTCCCTGGCTATTTCTTCCCACATTATTTACTTTCCTGGACCCCTGTCTAGCAGGGTGACTGACGTGATCCCTGGGGTGAATTTCCTTTCTCCCATCCAATCGTCAAGGTTCCTCTTGAAGAGGTCCAAAGAGGCACTCTGCTTGACATGTATGGGCAATCTATTCCAGAGTCTGGGGAGTCTCTGGGTCAGGAACCTATCCCTCCAGCATGTTTTGTTTATTGTGATGACAAGATTTAGATCCCTGAGCGTGTGGCTCTGAGGGATTGGGATTTCTTAAGTGTAGCATGTCCAACAGCTCTGGGTTTGACATGGCCTTGTAAGCAGAGATCGCCTCTGAGTAGACGATATGCAACAGAGTATAGCTGGAGTTTTTAAGGCGGTCAGCGAGGGCATCTGCTTTAGGCCTGTGATTCTTTTAGTGAGGTATTTCTGAGGCCTTTCCAGTTGTTGCAGATGTCTTGAGAGGTACATACCAAATGGGGCGTTGTATTCTATAATGGGTCTAATGAGGGATGAGTACAGTGGGACAATGACCTCCTTTTTCTGGATGAAAAGCCCTTCGTGATGAGGTGTGCCACATAGAAGGATTTCCTGACTGTTGTGACGATGTGGTTATCGAAGGTGAGACCACTGTCCACCTGTGTCCCTAAGTCTCTTATCACACTTTCTGTGTTTAGTGTACTGCCACCTATATGGTAATTCATGGATACATGTTTTTCCCCAAAGGGAAGTCCAAGATCCACAAATAAGGTAGAATAAAAATTCACATAAATAGATGAAAACTAACATCATATTACAATATACAGCAAATATTAATATACCTGACATATAAAATAATACACATATGCCATCATTAGAACAAGATAAATACAATGTCAGGTAGCAAAGAAATGTGTTGACATGTTATGTGTGAGAGTTTACTACTCACAAAGCAAATATTAGAGTGGAGCATTCAAGAAGTGGATAAGGAGGAGAGGAAGTGAGGGGAGAATTAGAAATAAATATTTGTCAGTGGTAATAAGTGGAGTAGATACTGTATGAGAGACAAGAGAAATAAAGAATGAAAGCAAGATTAAAAGTAACCAAAATAAGAGGAAGAACAATAAAAACAAAGAAGAGGAAAGATTATGTGTTTATTTATTTATTGACATTTGATTATCGGGAAAGTCTGACTGGGTCGGTGCTCATTTTCAGGAGAACTCTAGGGAGAAAAACTCCAAAGTATTACAAAAACTTTTTAAGAAAAATATTTTTTCAATTTTCAGAAACATGCAAAAACTTCTTCACTTTAAATAATTATACCAAATTAGAGATAATGTGACAACATTGGTTAAGAATAGATACAACTTATATGACATTGGTTTAATATGCACAGAAATTTTTTGTCAGTTTGGAAAAACTAAAGTTAAGTTGGTATAATGTAAACAGGAATTGCAATACAAACCGGGAGAAAAAAAAGGGGCGCTGGATTCAATAAAGCCAACATGATGTGCTAAGAGTGTGCATGATGCACTGACAATAGCGCACCATTTTGCATTCTGTAAGTGACTCTAAAGCGCAAACAAGGTAAACATCATGGCATGCTAATTACAGCATAAGCAGCTGAACTGTATACTAATCAAACAATCCAAGATGGAGCAGCTATTCAACAAGCTATAAAGCAGTCATGTAGACTCAGTGTAGGTTTTTCTTGCAAATTCCAAAACCTTCTGGAATACTGCCATGAAAACTAATGTGCACAGAAACAATGCTAGGGGCTGCTGTTGTTCTTAATCATGTGTATGTACAACAGGCCCAAGTCTATGCTGCTGCTGCTGCTGCTGCTAATAGACCTCGGCCAAGAAGGAGAAGGGTGCATAGTCCCCGTTTAACATTTCATGGCCTGTATGATGTGGAAATTGTAGAGCACTACAGGGTGGCTAGAGACACACTACAGGAACTCTGCAACCTCTGTCATCCTCAACTGAGAGCAAGAGCAAACTGAGGGGAACCAGTACCTGTGGAGACTAAGGTATGTGGAGCATTTAGAATATTAGCTACAGGAATCTTCCAGAGACCAACATGAAACATGCTGGGGGTGCCACAGGCATAAGCATTCAGGATTCTACATCAGTTTTTGAATGTTATGCCACAACATGCCAGTGACTACATACATTTTCCCTGTACACCTGAGGACAGAGCCACGACTATGCAGGACTTCAACTCCATATCACACTATCCTGAAGTCTTGGGTGACATAGACTGCAGGCAGATTGAAATCAAAGCACCACCCAGGGAATAGGAAAGGGTGTACATAAACAGAAAGGGTTTCTACTCCATTAACTGCCAGGTCTTGTGTAATGCTAAGGGAATTATCCTGAATGTGTGTGCTATCTAAACAAAGCAGATACCATGATTCCCATAGCTAGCATAACTCTCAAGTCTATCAGAGGTTTTCTAGGGGGGATATCTCACAGGGTCATTTACTGGGAGATGCAGGTTATGCACTCGAGCCATGGCTGATGCCGCCCATCAGAAATGTACACACAACAACCAAAGAATGCTATAATGAGGCACATGCTCAAATAAGAAATATCAAAGAGCATGTGTTTGGGCTGCTGAAGTCATAATTCCAGTGCCTGGATACAACAGGAAGAAACCTGCATTACAGTCCCTGTACTTGTGCTCAAATTTTCACCATCTGTGCCATCCTTCACAATATTATTCTGAGAAAACAGGTTCAGCAGGAGCACCAAGGGGAAGGGGCACACATCTCACCACCATTGGCAAGGTCACCACAGCCATACACAGGTGAGGAGTCAGAGGGATCCACCAAATGCTCTGGGTGTAGGCAGATATAGATGTGCCCAATATGGCCTTGCCCTGGCCAAGGGGCAACAAATAGCACACGTGCTCACCACATAAGGGAGTAAAACCTTCATCTCATGCGCATATGTACAGTAACATCGATGACTGGCAATGGTCACAACCCTTACTTACCCATGTAATGGCTGTGTACTGCTAGCATTACACAAACTTAGCCTTGAAGTAAAAGACTTGTAACTGTTGGACTGTCAAGGTTAAGTGTCAAACATGGAATAGAAAAATAAATGTCTAAGAACGCAAGTGAATGACAATTTCTTGCATACTGTTACTTGCTAATGTAACTAAGTAGAGTGCATGTGATTTAAGGCTGTGGTGTTTGTACCATATCACACTCACACACAAGCCAATGTTTGGCCCAAAACAAGGAATATCAATGCAGTACTGTATTGTTTACTATGGAAATACTAGGATGACTATACAACTGCAAGAGCAAACTTGTTAGAAATGCTTTCAACACAATTCTCACAAAATGTGTACACATCTACAATGCAAAATTCAATTGTATTTGATTGCTAGTCACCTCTCACTGTGCCCACCACTGCCCTGGTGATGTCTATGGATGATCTTACAAGCATAACACCCCTGTGTCATTGACAATATAGTACTTTAAATTTCTGTGTAATAAGATACAAGACTGTAAGATAACCATTTTTAATAATAACACTTGTGATGACAGTTAATGTCTGCCTATTTGTGAAAGTAAATGCCTGCCAAAAATGCTTATGCCAAGAGTGAACTATACGAAGTGCATACACATAAAAGTTTCATTTTCTAATGTATATATATATATATATATATATATATATATATATATATATATATATATAGATATATATATAAAAGCTTTCTTTGTAACATGCTACCAAATCTAGCATGTACTTGAAAAATACAATAAACATCAGAAGCCTTCTGTGCAGATAAATCAAAATGACTATTAGTCCTTTGTGTTCTCCAAAAAAGTCCCCTCACCTTTAAATTCCTTAGCTATACAGTTGCCTTCTTATGGTGTAGATTCAGGTCCGTGAGCACAGTGAATATGCAAATTAGGTGTGAACTCAGAATTGCTGAATCACAAACTTTTGGCTTCATGTATCTGATAGAAACATAGTGTAGGTACTACCTCAGTGTTGCTAATGGATTGTAACTGTGAATGATTACTGGTAGGTCTGACAAACATGGTGTCAGTTGCAATGAGCACTTTGCACAATAATGACTATAAAAAACACATTTGTAGCTCACCCTTCCCTCTGACAACTAGTATAAACTAATGCCCCTAATGCAGGTGAGGCAGGGTTCTAATCTAGTACATTCCAAATTGTATTAATGCTTGTCCACTGACTTTTAAACAAAATAAAGCTCAATCTAAAGATAATTCTAAATAACAATAACTATGTATAGCACTGGAGATCATATGAATTAGTTGTGTGACTGAAGGTATGCTGACAATAATGTTTCTGTACTTAAAGTGCCCTTTCTGCTCTGGTATGCACTTCATACTTAAATTATAGTCATATACACTTAAATTTGTAAACCAGGACCTTGTCAGGTCACAAACATACATGGTTAACTTCTCACTCTATCATGTGTCTATATAATTAATGTGCATATCAGGCAAGCACTTCTTCTGTGGCAAGGATGAAAAGTCATCTATGTGAAAGATGTGTTTTATCTATTGTACATAGGTTTGAATTCCACATTGTACAAATTACTTTTATCAGTGTGTAAAGCCACACAAAAAATGTGTCAGGTCATAAAATGTATACCCCAAAAATATGTCTTCAAAGGTAAACCAACTAAGTGGTACAGCAGCATCTAAACCAAAAACTAATGCCAACTGTCATATTACCCTTTCTTGTTCATAAACTGCCTTCTTCTTTGTTTGACAGTGTTGCTCTCTGCTTAGCACTGCACAAAAGCAGTTGGCATTTTAGTTCAGGTTTACACACTAGCCTTCAATGCAATAACTGTTGCTGATTGACCTGTGCAGACATGCAGGAGCTAGAAGGGAAGGTGCCCAATTTAGGGCTCAAAGATGGGTTGTAGAGAATACTAGGATATTCATTGGACTGCTTGTAAAGGGTCTATATTATGTCAGCAAAATGGCATTACAGCGAATGCCATTTCTTCGACACATAAAGACTGAAATCGGAAAAGAGCAAAAGCTCAGGTCAGCGTTTTCTTTCCTAGGGGAAAGAAATCACTTGGCCTGAGCCGAGACATTACCCTTTATCTGACTGTAGTAAGATCTCGGAGTTGATATATTTAGTTAAGGAGGGGGGTGTGGGGGGTGTGGTGGGTGAAGCCACCAACTTCATAATGTTTTAAGTGGTATGTTGTGTTTACTGGAGTTTCGCTCTTTTCTGATTTCGGTCTATATGTGTCGGCGAAATGGCATTCCCTGTAATACTGTTTTGCTGACATAATATAGACCCCTTGTAAAGCACCAAAGCAGTAGGCTATTGCAAATGGAATATACCAGGTCTCAAAATAAATCAGATTCTTGGAATAGTCTGGCCAAGGCTGTCTCTAATGTGACTGGGATTCCAAACACTGGAGAACAATGCAGGCACCACTACAATGACTGGCAAAGACACAAGCAGGCACATCTCAACTAGTGGCTGGATGTAATTAGGACTGCTGACATCCCATAGTTGTGTAACTATGCAGATAAAGATACGTTAAATTATATGGAAACATGGATATAGACAAAAATGGTATGCATAATGCTATTCTCTTTTTCTCCCCTTTGGTTTTACAACCACACAGGAGAATGCAGTGAACAGAGATGCCCATGCTAAGTATTTGGAAAGACTTAGAGAAGCAAGGGATATGTTTCCAGCAGAAAATAATATTATGTTATTAAAAGTATTGCACTTTTATATATTAGTAGCAAATTAAGCATGCATATCTTAACTGTAAATTCAAGCATGCATGCTTCAGTCTGTAGCTCAAACCAACTGCAGAAGCGAATTGTAATAGAGAATTCAGATGCTGTGGGCTCAAATCATTCAGGTAATAAATATATCATAAAACAATTAAATAATATCTCATAATAATTTCACAAAATTTGGTATGCATGGCATGCTGCTAACTTAATCTGTATTATTTGATAAAGCATAGTTCTGACAACTGACAAAATGATTTCCAGTACAAGGAGGTAAGCCAACCAGTGTGGCTCAGTCTGTCAGCATGTCACCCCTCCAACTGCTGCCACACCAATGCCCAGCACATCTGGGACCCAACCTGACAGTATTGCCTCTGCAGCCCCTGCACTACCTGGGCCCTCCACATCAGGTAGCATTATCCCGGAAGCTGGTACAGTGGTATCCTCTGGGAGTATTGGAGAAGGTGGCAATTTTTTCACCTGCCAGGAGATGCCAGGCATGATGCGGAGGTCATGGAAAGTAACATTGTTGCCTGGGTTCAGCTTGATGGAGAAGATGCTCTCCATAATGCTGTTCAAAAGAAAACATCAAGCTCTCTAACAGGAAGCTCAGGAAGGGGACAGTGATGACAGTGCAGAGGATGAGGATTACATTCTCACTCTTCCCATGCCTGATGACCATGGGCATCCAATATCCCTTCCCAATCCCCAATCATGGTGTTCCCCAAACTCTTGTGTCTCTCACCATCCTTGTCTCTTGTCTTGCTTATCCTGTTTGTCTGCAGCCACTTCCTCACCTACCCTACTTACCTAACCCTCACATACCTACATCCCATACCCAACATTCCTGTCTCACTGAAATAAAAGCACAATAGGGCACCTGTCCCAAAAATGTATTGTCCCATACACATCTATCCACTTAAGACATGTGTCTTCTCAATGGATTTACTTTACAAGCTTAAAATTTTAAAACTTTGAACTGCAAATGGTTGAGACCTTAAGACTGAAGTTTTGGAAACTTCAAAATTGTAATAAAAAATAAAAGCAAACATTATTTTTTTATGTTTTTGCAGGGGGGCAAGTCCCCCTGCACCCCCACACCCCCTGGTGAATACATATACCAACTCTGAGATCAAACTACAGTGAAGAAAACAGTAAATTTCCCTTTTCTCACTGTACGGTGATCTCCATTCAAAGCTTTCAAAGTTTCAAAACTTTGATCTTATGGTCTCTACCATTTGCAGTTCAAAGTTTTGAAACTTCAGGCTTGTGAAGCAAATCCATTCTCAACACACATGATTCACTCCAATTAGCTATACAACATTACTGCATTGTTATTACAATGTTGTTGAGGTGACATTCCAAATTCATCCAATATTCAATCCATGTTCATTTTACACTGCTTAAGAAGTGGATAGCTGTGGTTCTTTCCTAACTCCCTCCTCCGCATTCCTATATTGCTTTCCCTTTGTTCTTCCCCATGCTTGCCCCATTTCACAACTTTCCTCTCTAATCCATTTTCACACCTTTAATCTAGTCAGAAAAATTATCACACACCACACACATAAATAATAAATCCCTAATAAAGCCCTTCACTTTTTGTTCTCTGCGTTTGAGCAAAGTTGGCACTGTGCACCAATGCCAAGTGATGGCAAATGGATCTTCACATCCTACAGTATTGTGCACTTATCTCGGCTATTTAAACCTGCCTTGCTAAGGAAACATACAGTTATAGTAGAATAAAGGCAATCATATTAAAAATGTCATATAAATGTATTTAGACTGCTGAATGTATAAATATGCTAATCCATGCATATACTGTTTACATAAATCGAGTAGTGTTTGTTTTTATACAGTACTTCACTGCAGTTAGTCCCTGTCACATGCAAAATTATCACACTTAATCATTTAATTACATCATGAATACATATTTAAAAAAATGGATTGGACTGGATTTGAACAATCTATCATCTGTGCTCAGAATAAGAGTTCACTGCTGTTACACCTGTTTCCAAAAGAGACAACAATACAGCAAGTTTTTTTTTCTTCCACTTAGTATGGTCTAAAGTGCTGACTGCCATTAAACTCCACTTAGTGTGCTTGTGCAGAGGAAAGAGAACCTGTAGAACTCTTATAATTTTCTCTATGAAGAAGAGACCCAAGATTGCTTGTCACTTAACTGCTCAAACAAGGAGACCATATAAATACTTTTTAATGTTCTAAAAGTTATGAAACAACATTTCCAATTAGTAGTAGTTCTACTTATAAACACCATAGTATCTATTAGCTATTTATAATATAGCCAATATGGATAGGTACTTCTCAAATTCAGGTAGTAGTCAATCAATGTGTATTGTGCATGTACAAACACATTGTCAGTGATTGTGCATGTCAGCTGCTAGGTGGTGCGCTACGGCAAGTGCTGATTAGTATGTATTACTTATGTTTATTGCTCAGTTAGTCTTCATCCCATTAAAATCCATGTAAAACACATTTTACTGACTGAACACATCACTACATTGAGTCATGTTTGCCCTGCACCCATGCACTTGAAAATTGGTAGATCAGTACTAGTTCAAAATATAACCTACAGTACAGGAATAAGTAGCACAACTGCATTGTTACATCATCTAAACCTTTATACTGACAATAGACACTCAGATTGTCTTATACATGTATTAACGTGGACAGCAACTCTTCACAAATATGAACATTGTGCATACACAGTTACATCCATGCTGATCACAAAACACTCTGTGTACTTTAAGTGACAATAAGTGTGTAATGTACACAACCATACTGAGAAACACTTGCATATGTCTCAGTTGTGTTACTTGCATTCCTGACAGCTTTTTGCATCTAGTTTAGGAAGCTGTTTTTTAAAGTATACCTGCTCATTGGAAATCCAACAGGGAATATAAAATCCACACTTTGCACACCACTCTCATAACAGGATACATTACCCAAATCATAGAATGATGATGGCATCATCTATAAAGACCACTATAACAAGGCAAAACCATACTTCAGAGGTGTTGCAGTCATTAACTACTACATTTTGAAGATGGGAACAAAATACTTACGTGTGTTAAAGTACCACAGCAGCCACATTATGTATGTGTCTGTATGCATGTGTAAGACTGTGTGCATAGTTAGAGGGACATCAATCTGTATCCTACTATCATAAATCCAGTCGCATGCAGAACT
This sequence comes from Protopterus annectens, assembly GCF_019279795.1. Lineage (NCBI taxonomy): Eukaryota > Metazoa > Chordata > Ceratodontiformes > Protopteridae > Protopterus > Protopterus annectens. The sequence continues at coordinate 1,809,616,920 of NC_056739.1, read as the reverse complement.
AATATCTTGACAGTCATGCATGTCTTCTAAAGCCATTTCATACAGGCCTCCCAACATCTTCTCACAAACATCCAATGAGGATATCATCCACTATAAATTGTCCAGCAGCAGTGCAACAGTCTGACTTGTGCCATGGCACTTGCATTAAGTTTTAGCTGGTATGGCTTCTACTCTCACTGCAATCAACTGTTGTGTGAGTGTGTGTATGTGTGTGTCTGTGTGTGTGTGTATATATGTGTGTGTGTGTCTGTGTGTGTGTGTGTGTGTGTGTGTGTGTGTGTGTGTGTGTGTGTGTGTGTGTGTGTGTGTGTGTGTGTGTGTGTGTGTGTGTGTGTGTGTCTGTCTGTGCATGTGTAATCAGAAGACCTTAAATCTGTATCCTACTGTCGGCAACCCAGTCTCATGGAGTACTATTAATTTTGACAGTTTTACATGTCTACCCATGCCTACACATTTCTTTCATACAGGCCTCACAACATCTTCTCACAAACATTCACTGCTGATGTCATCTTACCTAACACTACAAAAGGCCAACTTGTACTGTGTACTACTGTCTTCTTCTCAACAGACACTACTGATGTCATCAGCTATAAAGTGTTGTCTGACTGCAAAAGGTTGTGGTGCTTGTATTAAGTACTGTGTTCTGCAGATAGTTAGATAGAGGTTCTACTCTCACAGTGGTCAACTGGTGTGAGTTTATTCAACAATCAGCATGGTGACAATTTTAGAATGGCATTTGAGTCCAGAGCTATGTCAGACACTCCTCTGAGCATCTTCTTGTAACATACTCTGATGATGTCATCCTGTATAATATGCACTCTGACAGTGTTCAAGGCAAACTTGTGCTGTGCAGTAACATTAAATACATGTTCTCAAACTTATTTACCTAGCTATATATGGGTTGTAATCTGACAGAAGGCAGCTTGAGTGTCTATACATCCAAATATTACCTTTGAGGCAATTTTAGACTGAGATGTGACTCCTCATCCATGTCAAACACTCATCTCAACATGTTCTTCTCAGCATACAATGACTCTATCATGCACCAGAAAGTTTTATTTTATTTATTTTTATTTATACATTTGTTAATTGGGTTAGTCTGACTGAGCCAGGAGAGACTTTTTTGAGCAGAGACCCAAGGAGTAAAACTCCAGGAAAGTCATTAATGAATAAGAAAAAAACTAACAATTCAAGTTGTAAGATATTTAACAGTACAAAAACAGAAAAACAGAAGTATAATACATGAATATTTTCAAGGCAAAAGTACAGCATTTTGAGAATGCAGTAGCAGTATGTTTGAGAAATGTAATTAGTATTACATTATATACAAGGAATATAGCAATGCCTAAACCAAAAAAATATGTAATATACAATTCAGAGTAACATCATGACATAGTACAACAAAGATGAGATTAAAAGCATAGGTACTAACTGCAGAGAGAGTAATATGTGTAGACAGTTTAGATAGCAGATACCAGGCAGATATGTTGATTGAGAAAAGAAGAAAAATTAATTAGATTATTTCCTGACAAGTACAGATCCATGCATGTTGGAAATTAATTTTTAGTTGCTTTTTGAATTTGCCACTTTTGGTTGTGGAGAGAAGGGACAATGGAAGTTTGTTACATGAGTATGCAAATGAATGACTGTATTGGTCATTTGAAGTAGGTTTTGTTGTGTGCTTCTGAGGTCATGATTGAGCATGTAGGGTGTAATTATGGATGTAAGGGCAGGGCAGGAGTTGCTATTTAGGATGCTATGTGCAATTTTTACTTGTGATATTTAAAGCATGTCGGGGAGTTCAGGCCATCTTAAGCTTTTCAGGGATGTACAGTAATGGGGTTTGTAGCTATTAGTGGCTGCAAATCTGGCTATCGTGTTATAGGTGGTTTCTAGTTTGGTTAAGAGATTATTTTGGACGGTAGTAAGTATGGGAGCAGGATACAGCAGGGATGATAGAATAAATATTTGAGCCACTTTTAGTCTAGAGTTGTTAGGTATATATTTGTTGTTGTCGTATAGAAGACCTATTTCTTGATTGGATGTTTTTGATACAGTTTAAGATATGTTGGTCGAATTTTAATTGGTCATCTATAGAAATACCAAGCAATCTGGTGTCTGAGTAGGTGGTGATAACTGTATTACCTAAGGATGAGATGAAGTTTTCTTTAGCTGGATTGAGGTGTTTTGGAAGGAAAAGGAGAAGCTTGGTCTTCTTGCAGTAGAGAAGCAGGCTGTTATTAGTTAGCAATTGTTCTACTAGGTGCAGAGATTGTTGAGTGACAGTGTGGAGATTTTGTATATTGCCAGAGCTGTTAATAATTGTGGAATCATCTGCATACTGTATTAAGGTAGAGTGGGGCAGGAGACATGGAGTTTATTTGTAAATATATTAAAAAGTACATTATAAAAATGTACATTAAATATATTAAAAAGTGGAACATAACAGTATTAACATCTGATATATGTGGTTATGTTAGTGTTACATTCCATAGCAATAATTTTCTATACCTTCATGGGTGTAATATTCAAATCAGACCCAGTCTACTGCTGTGTGTGGGGTTGGTGGAATGTTATGGTCATTGTATGATCTTTTGAGTCACTTTTAATTTTACTACCACTTAGGAGAGCCTTTAGTGTGGCACCATGCATCCACCATCCTCTTTTTTCCTCTGGCCACATCACATCCTTCCTGCAGAGGAGTGAAGGATGTGCTCATGCAAATATACATACACACACATTATGAAACAGAGTCCTTCCATGGGCCTCTACAAACCATATCCAGATCACTGCATGTGTGATTGCTAATTCTGTCATGGTGTGGTACATATGTCACATAAGGACTGTGGCAGTATGTAATGCAATCCAACAAATACATAGTCTTACTATCTGCCATCAAGTAGACATAGGGAGATTGCTTTAAATGGCATAAGAATTCTAGGATCTTATGTGATGTTGGCTGTTAGCTTAATAAAGTCCTATGACCCTATCAACATGTGACATGTCAATGTTGCTGTCAATGACATGTGCTATGTTGAGGTGTGGATGTACAGTATGCCTACAAGAGGGTATTACAGTCTGTGATGTGAGCTAATGTATTGCCAGTCGCTGCTGCCATTTCATTACATGCTACTTCTATAACAGCTGTGTGACAAAACAAAATGCTGCCAGCCCAGCTAGCTGGAATTTTGCAAATAATTGTATGTCACTTGAAAATATTACTATGATTTATACAAAAATGTGACACTGCCAGCCCAGCTATCTGGAATTTTGTAAATAATCATATGTCATTTGTGAATATTAATATAATACATAGGATTGTCTTACAAATGTAAGATAACTATATGTTATGTGTATATTAAACTACTGGTGCAGAAGTATGTGTTGAACTGTATGTTATGTACTGAGTGTCAAGAATGTAACCACAGTGTACCCTGCTGAAAAAGAGCAAAAATGTGTACCAGCTATATACCTGTGCAGATGTATGCTTTAATGGTAGAAGTTGGAACATACAGACTTAACTTGCAAAGCCTCAAGAAAATACGTGGAAATTGTTTTACCATTCTGTTATTTCTGTTTCAGCTTACAGCAGACACAATGTCTAGAATTGGAGGTTTTCCTGTTGTCTTGAAACAGAAATAATTACTAGGTTTCAAATGTAAAAGTATTTAAGTGTTTTATGACTTCCAGTTCTAGGCAAACTTCTGAGAGATATGTACCTCTGACACAGAGGTGCTAAATTCTAAGTTTCTGTTAGCCTGGGAACTGAAGTCAGGTGACAAAAAGTGATGTTATCCCAACTAACCCAGCAGTAATGTGTATTATTAATTTAAGAACATTCTCAGAGAGTGAGTCTGTGCATTCTGAATTTGTCTTTGGACCTGGAAACATCCATCAGCACTTGTCTTGCTAATAGTAAGTAACCAAGGAAAAGTGATTTCTTTTAGATATAGATAGGAATATGTTGAAGATTAGTTTAGATATTTTCTGTATTTATTTGAGACTGTCCTGCAATGTTTTAAAATATTTCCTGTGATTCTGAACTCTGTAGTCATTGTGCTGAGTTATTGAATATTGTTATTATTTATTATTAAATATATTTAAACCTTTTAATTGTTGTTGGTTTGCTTATATATATTTTAGCTCTTAGAGTACTTGCATATGTATTTGGTGACACTGTACAGGCCACTCTTAAATAGCCTTGCAAGTCTTGGTCACACTTACCATTTGGATAATAGTAAAATTACACAGTAAGATTGGGCACCCTTTGGTAAGGGCCTTATAGTAACTGATAAGTAAGGGTGGCTGGTGACAGCTGGTACTACCTTATAGTCTGGGCAGAAGGGGACATAGCTAGTAAACCTGTGCCAGCTTTTCCCAGGTGTGCGGGTATGTTTGTATATCAATCAAATCTCAAAGTGTGTGTGTCAGCTACTTGGGCAGGGACACAAAGTACTGGTTGGACAGAGACGATTCTGGAGGTCGTAGTTTGGCCACTCGGCTGAGCTCTTAACCTTATAGCTGTGCCAGTGGGAAGTCTTATTGGAGATCTGAAGAAAGAGGGAGAAACCAGCCCCAGACTGACTATGATATCTGTGCTCTTAAGGGAAATTGTACTTTACTGTGTGTGTACTTGTCATTTTCCCAATGTGTACGTCTCTCACTGGTGCTAGTTGTGAGAATTGAGACTTCTTGATTACTGGGCCAGTGCAGGGGTGTCACAAGCTGTAGTAATATGCCTCCTGGGAACTGTTGACATTGTAGGATAAACTTTTATGTATATTGTTGGCTTATTAAGATGTGTTGTTGTAGTGGAATACATCAACATTCTACACAGTTCTCATTCAACCATCACATTGACACTTGCAGTATGGCACAGGTGTGCATGTGTGTACCTACCATCATTAAATGCTCTGTAACAGACATCAATATAAGTGCATACTGATTACATGGGTACATAAGTCTTGTTTCATCCACATGTTGTAATGCTGTGATATACACAAAAATATTGCATGTTTTGATTCAATTGCAACCTTGTGGAATTCATTATATGTGCAGTTATATTGCTATCCGTAACAATTGTTGAGGTGGTCAGCAGCACCATTGTGTTACTATCAGCATTTGTATCACAAATGTTCTGTATGAGCCACAAACAACTAATTTGTAATGTGTCCTTATATGGCATCAGGCCACTCAAACACTGCATTTACATGAAACATACATAGGCATATGTTGCACAATTGATGTAATTATGTGACACTGGTACAGCTGTATGACTGTGTGAACAGTCCCAGTTTGTGGAGTATGATACATGACTAAGGTTGTATTTGGAGGTATTTTCACAAACCATTTATTTCAATAAGTGTGAAATGTTAAGGGGAATACATAACTAAGCACACAACTGTTTGTGGACACCACCAGCAATACTCAACCAGAGAAAATAGACAATCTGCTAGCTGACAGTTTGTCTTACACATCACTCCCCTGTTGCCACTAGTCATCAGTCAAAGTATACATGCAAACATTACTCAGTTTATTTTCTCAGAAGAGTAGCTCATTTGTGCATTCTCTGCAGCTAATAACAGAATCAATGGTCCCTGACAACATACCAGCATACCTCTCAACTGTGCAGATGTTCGCAGAATGTCCTGATTTTTGCCTCATATTTTTGGTCTGTTCTTTATAAAATTTTGGTTTTCTGAGAAATCACTGACAAAGCATTGAGAACTGAAGTCAGAAAATAATGAAAGGCATTTAGGTTTCAGACTTCATACCCTTCTGAAAAATGTATGGTAATGCAAAATTTGTTGCACTATTAACGTTCTATGTTTGCACGAGCAATATTTACAAATTGTCCCTATTTTGGGGCCTTTGTCCCACCATTATTTATGGCTTTGTCCAGATTTCTTACTCTATGAGGTTGAGAGGTATACATCCCAGGTTGCCTATAGAGTGACTTAAAATCTGACCTAGCAGGCACAGTTGGATCCCTACTTCAACACAGCCTTTAGACAGCCAATATTCTTGTTGAAGGGTGTATAGCAACAGTCATCTGTCTGACCGGGGGGGGGGCACTATCACCTGATGCTTGGTGTTATAGACCCATACTCCTGACTCTCCTCATCTGTGAGGCAGATCAATGAGTCATCATGGAACTTATCAAAATGGACACAGGTAATCTCCCAACTGTGTACTAAACTGATTTGTAAAGGCTACTTCATGTCTTCAAGAAGGTCATCAAGGGTATGTATGAAGGAAATCATTATCATCCTATGTAACGTGACCTGGACAAGGAATATGACAAAAATCCACACTTAGGTATTACAGACAAAATGTCTCAAGAAGGCATAAACACCTACATCACCAAGTGGGTAGACAAATGGATCACATACATGTCACAAAATGTTGATGTGTGTAAAGTTACCTCTGTCTAGAGTCCAGTCAGCAGGTCCGTACCTCAATATTTTTTACTAGGCCCTTTTCTGTTCTTTATTTAAGCCTCAGAAATCAATACTAGCTTATGCATACTTTGTCTAACCAACTTTGTGGAGGACTGAAAATTGTGGACTATCAGTGAGTCCAAAATTTCTATTGGTATATTACAGACAGTAATAACACACACAAAGGATTGTTGCCAGAGCCATGGAGACACAGTATATGAACAAAAATCATGGGGCGATTACTTCCTTTATGAAATCAAATGTGCAAGCTAGTTACAATATAGACAGCACACCCCCTATGAGTGAACCAAGTGATATGTGACCTGTGTACTCAGGTAGATGGTATGCGGAACTTACACCAGCATGTGCCCACGGTGGTGGCTAATTCCTTGTATGTAGCACAACACCTGAGTATGTGCAGAGCATCTACATCTAAGAGCAATATGGTCCCATTATTCTCAGCCCTCATTGCACCAATAATTGAGTACAATGCATCCTTTTACATGTACCTGCCAACACATCTTCCAAGGATGACTTACTCAAGTGTATCACTTTTGCCACAGTAAGCTCCCCCATATTTTATACCTAATTATTCGTTTTGATACATAACCATTAGGAGTTGACAGTGCAGAACTCCCTTCAAGGTATTATACAAGATGCATGTGTGATACGTGTTCCTGTGATGCACCCAGTAAATACATAGCTCATTGACAACATTGATGGCATAGGTTACATTCATGCGAGTATGGATTATGGCATATATATATGCTATGCAAACCGGTCAATTAGCCAGGATTGATCATAACTTAAACTACAGGTGTAACACTGTCCCTCTTAACACCTCCAAAAATATGTTAATTTTTGAGGAAGTTGTCCTTGATTCCTCTTATAGATTACAGACACATCATGACAGTTGTACAAGTGAGTAAATGCAGAACATGTATAATAACTCACAATCACTTATTTTTATGTCAGTGACACAGATTACTGATGTCATTATTCTGATACTGTCCTTGATTGTGCATGCTTCTGACTACTGTTGTCATGAGTCTGTTGCTACATGTCTCGCTTGGTTGAAACCTATGCTGACAATACATTGATATTGAAGCAACTTATTTTGCACAGCTTCACAATATGTACCTACCCCCTGTTGTATATACTGTCCTTGATAAATGTCCTCTCCAGTGATCATGTCAGGGTGCTTATATCACAAGCAGTCATCTTCATTGATTTGTGACCGTGTGTGACAGTCACATAGTATACAATAACTCTGTGATGGTATGACTATATCAGGGAGGGTGGCTTAATGGCTAAGGTGTTTGCCTTACAAACACAAGGTGCAGAGTTTGAATCTCACAAGGGATAATTGGCTAGGCTTAAAATGGCATGCAAGGGCAGTTAGATTAGTACTAAACTATGAACCTATGACTATGTCCACACAGGAGGTGTAAACAGCAGTATGTACTGCATCATGTACATTTGTGATTATTGCCAATGCTCATCTTCGTGATGTTCATACATTGACATGCCCTTATCTGTGGTACATTAACATGTTTCACTTGTCCTCCTTCCCTGTCTTCATTCCGGGTCTATATTATAACACTGAAGTCTTACAACTTCGAATGTTATAATATCGAACCCATTAGAGTGAAACACTAGAAAAACGAACAGTCAGAATAGCGAATTTTTTCCCTGGGAAAAAATTTGCTGTTCCGACAAACATACATACAACACAAGCACACCAAAATAAATAATCCACACACATATACTTCACTAAACCATACATACACCACTAGCTATCCACTTACCTTAACCCAACCCTAACCCTAAGGTCCCTAACTATCGCACACTCACCTTACCTGCTCCCTAACCCTAAAGTCCCTATCGCACACTCACCTTACCCACTCTCTAAACCTAAGGTCTCTATCGCACACTCACCTTACCTGCTCCCTAACCCTAAAGTCCCTATCACGCACTCACCTTATCCACTCCCTAACCCTAAGGTCCCTATCGCACACTCATCTTTGTTTGCACACTTACATTATCCCGGTCCATAACCTTCGCTCCACAGTCGAGGAAATAGTGAAGCTGCAGAAACGGCCCACCGAATACTTTCCCCTAGGAAAGTATCCGGTGTTCTGTAGCTTTGCTATTTCCAGCATTCGCTGAATAGGATTTGATATTATAACATTCAAAGTTGTAAGACTTCGATGTTATAATATAGACCCCTTCATTCCTACCATTCATGTGTGTGGCCATTTTCAATATGCACACTTCCCCAGAATAATTATTTGTACAGCAGCCTAGGTACACTTGATGAGCACCACTAAAACTTTATTTCAGTATGCCTAAAGCAGGTTTGTAGAGTACTCTGCACTATCTACACTTTCCTATAATGTGTTAAAACTTTATGCACTGACTTAAATTAAACCTTGGTAGTCATTGTGGCTGTCGATGCAATGCCCATAGGTAAACATGTCTGCACATCTGCAGGTGTCCGTGCTGATTTACATGGTTTCCTGGCCAGCAAAAGTGTACTCGTATCCATGTAAGTGCTATGTGGGGCATGCATATGCAATTAGCACTGCTGCTCATTGCACAAACACATAAACTCTATGTAGGCTTCACACTAAGCCTATATGGAGTTTATTAAATCCCCAAAATGGTTACAGCATATTTAGATAGAGAGTCAGGGGAAAGCAATTGATTGAAGTAGGGAAGTGAGTGAAGAAGGAGGAGTAAGGAGGCATAAGGCATGAAAAAGTAGTTATTTGAGGTATTATATAAAATAAGTCTAGGAGATGATTTTATTCATTGTATTAAAATTTTGTATGATGCTCCCACATTTTTATATTTCAATAAATGAAAAAATATCTACACAATGGAAGATTTTTTTGGGGACCAGGCAGGGATTTCCATTGTACCTAAGGATTTTTCTACTAGGGAGAGACAAGTTGTCAGCACAAATATAGGAGACTATGGGGCAGAAACAGTTCCGGTTATGTGCTGATAGCTTCATTTTAATGCAGAAAATATAATCAAAGCTTTGCCCTTGGTGTTAGGCATATTTAAAAAAAAATTGCATACGGGGCCTAGACTAGAATTAAATTGCAATAAAATTATATTGAACAAAGTAGGTGAAGGTAAAGAAAGCAGAGCAGTCAAGGAGATAAAGGAAGTAGAATATACCACCTACTCCAGTTTGGAAGTGAAGTACACCGTTGAAAGAACATTCCTAAGAAATTTAAAAAATTGATCATCATCCCCAACCCCTTTTTCTAATTTTCTATAAGAGGTTGCGGTGTTGTTTCAATTGACACCTTATTTCTCAATTCAGTGCCACTCTCTGTCTCTTTTGCCTGCTTCCTGTCTGTCTCAAATCTTCTTCACCACATCACCTTCTGCTTTCCTACATATGTGCCCAAACCACCATAGTCTGTTCTCTTTGACTTTCTCTGCAATTGGAACTATATTGGCTTCTGCTCTGATGTTTTCTTTTCTTTGCCCGTCCAGCAGTATGCATCCTATTACTCATTGCAGGCACTTCATCTCCATCACCTCTAGCTTCCTCAGCTACTCTGCTTTTCCTGCATAGGTTTCTCTACTCTATAGGATCAATGGATTGGGTCTATATTACCAGATTGAAAATTTAGGTTGTTGAATACCTAAACACCAAACTAGTAATATCAAAAGCCAAAAACCGTGAACGTCCGCTTTCATGCAGGGAAAGAATTCCCTTGGCCATTATGTGGATTTTGCCCTTTTGTCCAATGTAGAGCAATTTCAGAGTTGGTATATTTAGTTAGGGGGCTGTGGTGGGTGAAGCCCCCCCACTTCATTTAGATTTTAAAGGGGTTTTTTTACGGCCAAGGGAATTCTTTCCCTGCATGAAAGCGGCCGTTTGCGGCTTTTGGCTATCGATATTACCAGTTCGATGTTTAGGTATTCAACAACCTGAACATTCAATCTGGTAATATAGACCCAGTAGGATTATAGGAGCTTACCAGGCTAATGGCCCTGGGGCCCTTACAAGCCTAGCCAAGAGTTTATCCCCAAAAAGAAACCTCGGTCAGCACCTGTCACCTCTGTCAATGAGGGAAACAGGTAGAACCCCTGAGAAAAATTTGTGGTTTCCCATCCACTCATCAAGGTTGAGGTTGAAGAGGGTTAGTGAGGTACTCTGTTTGATATGTATGGGAAGTCTATTCCAGAGATGGGGCAGCCTCTGAGAGACAAACTTGTCTCTCCAGGAGGTTTTGTTGATGTCGCATATTAGATTCAGGCCTTTTGAGTGGATCATGCTCGAGGAATTAGACTTATGGATATGGAGCATCTCTGTTAAGGCAGGGTCCGAGATTGCCTTGTAGGCGAGACACAGATCACCCCTGAGCAATCTGTATGATACCAAGTAGAGTGATAGTGATTTGAGCCTGTCTGCATAGGACAGGTGTTGGAGGCCATGGATTCTCTTTGTGAGTTATTTCAGTGGCCTTTCCAGTTGGTGCAGATGTCTGGAGAGGTGCATACCAAACGGGGCATTATAATCAATTATTGGTCTAATGAAGGAGGAGTATAGAGAGGTAATAACCTCCTTTTTTCTGGATACAATCCCTTTACTTATGAGATGAACCAAGTAAAAGTCTTTTTTGACCACTGCCGCTACATGATGGTTGAATGTGAGATTATTGTCAACCTGAGTACCCAGGTCATTCATCACAGGTTGTGTGTTTTTGCCAAATGGTATGATGTTACATTTTTTTGCTTTTAACTTGAGGCTATGACTTTGGCACCCATAATTAGTTGCTGTGCGACCCTCTTACAGTACGTTAACATCATTTGGGGAGTCAGTGACAGCAGTCAACTTACAGTCATCTGCAAGCTTGGTCAGCCACAGGTCTTTTGTCTTTGCCTGGAACTCTGAGAAGTAGATGACAGACAGTAGGGGTCCCAGGACAGATCCCTGGGAACTCCACTAGTGATAGGTCTGCTATCGGAGGTGGAGGCACCTATTTTGACCTTGACAGTCTTGTCGGTGAGCCAGTTGGCTACCCACCTGATGAGATAGGGATTTATTCCAAGTTGTGTTAGCTTTTCGATGATGCCTGAATGAGGGATTGTGTCAAAGGCTTTGCCAAGTCAAGGTAAGCTGTATGTACTGACTTTTCCCTCATGCAGGGTCTTGGTGACAGTCTCAAAGAAGTCAACCAGGTTCAACAGGCAAGATCTGCCCTTGACGAATTTGAACTGGGTGTGGTCAAGTGCTTGTACATTTCCTATGTCCTTGTTTATGAAATCCATAATAATACACTCCATAGCTTTACAGATCAGACTAGTCAAGCTAATGGGGTTATAGTTTCCAGGGTCAGTAGTGGCACTACCTTTGTGCAAGGGGATGATAATGGAAGTTCGCCACTCTGTTGTAATAAAGCCGCTACTTAGGCTGTGGTTGAATAGAGTGCTCAGTGGTGAAGCTAGCGCTTGCTGGAGATGGTGCAGAATACAGCCTGGGATACTATCAGGTCCCATGGAATCTGTGTTCTTTGCCTTGGATAGGGTCTTTAACATGTGATCTACTGAGATATAAGGTGTGGGACAAGTATCTGGGCTGTCGAAAGGGCCTTTAAGGGGGGACAGGGGGGAGAAGTCTGTGCTGAACCTATCTGCTAGCAAGTTGGCTATGTCAACAGGATCCGTGTAGGTGATACTGTTAAGTACTAATTCGGAACAAACCTGGGCTTTGCCATGGAGGTTCCTGATGTAACTGGAGAAGGCTTTGCAGTTTCCCTTGTTTCAGAGGCTAGTTTTGATTCATAATTGGCTTTGGAGATTTTCACTAGTAATCTAATTTGCTTGTTGAGGCTAAGGAGGGAGTTTTTCCAATTTGGAATTTGTTCCTTTTTGCTCCCTTGGGCAACAGTTTCTTCCTTTTGTTGTAAAGCCTGTTAACAGAGGATGTCCACCAGACAGGTTTGTGTTTCTTTGAGGAGTAGGTTTTGGTTCTGTTGTGTATGGCTGCTGAGTCCATGAAGTTGTACAGGTGCTTGTATAGTGCATTTAGCAGTACTTGTCGCATCACTTTTTGTACTTCTTTGGTGCTTTTCCATTACTGAAATTTAGAAGATCTATAAAAAAAGATAAATACATTTATACAGAAAGAAACAGTAGAACATATACCACATTAGGCAAAAAATGCAATAAATATAATTCATCTTGATATTATGCATGTGCTAAGTCACAAGCAAATGATGTTTAATCATCTAATAGTGTGGAAGATACAAACTTTGCTTGAAGAATATGAAGGTGAGGCCTTGAGGGATATGAAGGTGAGGCTTTGAATGAAATGTGGGTGAAGCTTTGAAGGATATCTAGGTGAGGCCTTGAAGGATATGTAGGTGAGGTTCACAGGCACAGAACTGCAATAAAGGAATTATTGATTTTACCTTTGTGGGTACTGACACAGTGCCAGTCATAGAGCATAGCATTTAACGTGGCATGATAGATTAGACTACAAGAAGGGGACAAGGAGGCTGAACTTTGAAGACAAACAGAACAGCTGCGACTCTTTATAGAGACACTATATGGAAAACCCTTAAGGACAATGTGGAGACTGGTCTTATGCACTAAGGACATATGGCATGGAAATCACCAGTATATAGAAGAATTTGGGAACAACAGGCAGTCAGGTATAAAATCCCCAACCAAGTACAGGAAGAATGGAAAAAAATCTGGTATAAACAGTCAGAGGCAGTTAACAGAACCAGGTATTCTAAACAAAAATGACAATGGGCAAGCGGAAAAAGAACATTTTTACCAAAGTTATTATCACGTTGGAATCAATACTTGAAAGAAAATACACTTGTGAGAGTAACCCAAACTGAATGGACAATGCCCGTCATCTTAGGAAATGTTCCTACTCATGGTAGCAGCAGTTGAGGATCTTACATTGGTGGTGCAACACACCTAATAAAATAATGATGGATAGATTATCCAAGGAAGTAAAATGTTGGAGATATGGAACAGAAGATACGGTGATGCTACATATGTTTTGGGGGTGCAGCAGGGCAAAGAGGATATGGAAGGAAGTGACTGAATGTTAGGAAGAAATGTTCAAATAATAATAATCTGGTCATGAAAATCTTTAGGATTGGGAATAGAGAAAGATACATTAGGATAGGAAAAGCTTACTACTAGATTATTGTTAATTTTGTTCCAGAAATGGTAATACCAAGAGAAGGGAGAACACTGCACACAAAATGGGAAGTATACATAGAGAATATCCCAGCTGATGACAACATGCCGGGGCCAGGAAATCATTGATGCTTTTGAGCCTAGAAATTTACATTCCATGTCAGACTTTCAGGCTGACACAGGGCAACTTGCAGCTTCATTCCAATAAGATATGGGAATTAAACAGAAATAGCAAGGGTAGTGTCAGTATTATCATGGTGTTTCTAGGGCTATTAAACTTTGTCTGCTAAGCTGTGGCCTCAGGATAGGCATTTGCAGAGCAGAAGACCAATTATTAAATCTTGTAAATCAGAAGCAGCACTAGATTTGGGTGTTTGGCCAGGCCAGACAGGATTTGCTGTGTGTTAGGTTTTGCTTCCTAAAAACATTCTACTTACTTAACCTGACTGATTTTTTTTTGAAAAAGTGCCTGAAGAAGTGGATGAGAGTAAAACAGTGCAAGCCACATATCTAAATCTCACAAATGTGTTTCATACCATTCCATGATCAGGTATCATTGATAACCTGTCCCTATGTAACTCAGTGGATAGCAAATGGGCTCATGAACAGAGCCCAATGATTTAGGATGAGTGGTTAAAGATGTGTCACTAGTGGTGTAACCAAGTTCAGTCCGTGGGCCACTCTTTTTGGCATTTACTTCTCATAGATCAAAGTTAATATTAAGGGGTTGTGGCTGACCAGGTTTGCAGATAATTGCAAACTTAGTGCCTTTGTGAACTCCTCTTTGGAAAACAAGATCCTCCAAGAGACCCTGCTGAAAACAAATAGGTGGCATCAAGTCTGTGAACTAAAACTAAATGCCAAGAAGTGAATAATCATATCCTTTGACAAGCACAACTCCCCTTGCGACTATCAAATTAACAACGCATGCCTCAAAATTGATCCCATAGCTAGAGAAGTGGGGACTTATGTCGACAATAAACTGTCCTTTAATCATCACAAATTCACTGTTGTAAGAAAGTTCTCTTTCATTGCACACCTTATCTAAAGGTATTACATCCAGATCCAGAGATGTAATTGTTCCAGATGCTCCTTCCAGTATATACCTCACCAAACACCTATCACAACTAGAATGACCACAATGCCTTTTCACTAAAAATCAAGGGCATAAATCATGTAAGGCTATGTAGACCATCTCAAAGACTTGACCCTCTTCTCAGTATCATACAAGCTGCTGAGAGGCAAGCTTTGCCTTGCATATTCAATAGACCCTGTTCTATCAGACTTATTACACATTCACAAATCCAGTGGCATTATAAACACCTGCTCAAGGAATCTTAATCTATTTTGCTAAATAAATAAAACATGCTTTTGGAAAACATGTAAATGTCCAAACATATCCTTGTTTGGCCCATCTCTGGGTTATTTGTCTGCTGAAGATATAAGGGCTAAAAAGTACCATGGGAACGTAGCACTAGGCTTCTTAAGATCCTTACAGATCAATAGCCTAGTAAGTACCTATGAATCCATGAACCTGTAAAACAGGGTATTTTTTGACAGGGTGATTGGATTACAGGTGCTGACCTTAAGCTGTGCATGGATGGAGATGAGTCTGTACATATCTGGAGGAAACAATGGTTTCCTAGCTGTTTGCTAGACATCTAGAATGCATCAGTCTATAAGGATTTAACATTCCTGAAGTTAATTTCTGTTTAGGCAAAGACATGATTTACACTAGCTAGTTTGACAATAAGATGATATTCACTTCTGAATAATCAAGGTGTTGTGGTAGCATTAAACAAAATGTCTACTAAATCAGCCACATTGCTGGCTTTGTTGAGATGTTTAATCTTAGAATCAAGGAGATTGCTGGTAGCCTCAACAATGTCCAGTCTCATAGGATTCAGGCCTTGGCACAAGGAGTGAATCTGCAGCCGTCATTGATATACTGACAATTCTAGGAGAGTGGAGAAGGCATGCAGGTTGGATGATGAGAGAGTCCTGAGCTCCCAGCACTAGGAAGGGATATAATGACACATGCATAACATTTGAGTCATTTCTCATTTATTTCCCACTCAAAGCAGGCTTCTAAATGTCAGTTTAGTTTTAAAACATCTGATGTACAGGTATTTGCTGAAAGAAGCACTGAGAACAAATATGGATCTTATTGCAGTGCTAAGCTTTGCCTTTTAGGCTCAGGGCCCCAAGTTTGGACAAAACATTGGGCTGCCAATGGGTTGCTTAAGGAATGGAAGATAATTCAGACATATAGGATACATCAAACATTTCCTAAAGGCAAAGAGTTGCTGTCTTTACTTTTGACAAAGCTGCTTAATATTAGTTTGAATTATGGCATGTATCCTGTTTTGGTTGTAGAGGTTCTACTTTTGTCCTACAGACCCTTTAGGACTTAGTAACTACACAATTAACGAAATGGTAGAGTTCAGCCATAAGTAACTTAGGAGAATGCAGTCATTTTGGATAAGCATGTCTTGGTATGGATAAAGGGTTCTAAAATGGAGGAGGGCCAACAGTGCCATCAAATAATGCTGGGGTCAAGTCGGAACCCTATGATACATCAGAAGATGGGAGGTTATGTGGCAGGCACTAAAGGTATCTGAGAATAAAAATGATGTATTCTTTAAGCTTCCATCAGAGTTGCCTTTATTATTCCAACACTTTTAAGATTTGCTAAAGAAGATGTTAGAAACTGATGGTGTTGACCTGAGCCAATATATCATTCATTCCTTCCATATTGTGAGGTTTCACTCCTGGCTTATGAAATAGCATCTAGGTGCAATCAAGTGGTTCACACAATGGTCCACTAATGCTGATGTGGAGTACATAAAAACACATAACCATAGAGAGAACTAAGAAAGGGAAAGAACGGGGAGAGGACTTCTGCACAATGGGCATTTGACAAGCAGGGACTAGAGCATGCTCGAACAAACAAAGTGTAATACTAATGGAATTTTGCCTTCTTGTCAGGTTGTAGGAAGGAATTTCTGATAGGCCATTCATTCCTGCAAAGGGTGGAGAAAAGGTAGAGGTGAACATTGCTAGTACACACTTGGGGCTTGATCCCAAGAACTGGAAACTACATTAGAAATTGATGGAGATGAATAATGTGACAACAACTCTATCTGCCCTTCAGTCTGTTACAAATGAGGACAACCACAAGGTATAATTTTGCATTTGGGAGAAATCATTTCGTTTTTGTCTCTACGAGACATTTACTTTCACTTTTAATGAAAGACTTGATGATTATTAACAGAAAATGCTCATAAACAATAATAGTATGGCGAGCAATCATAGAAATGCTAGTGTGGAAGCAAGTTGTCAGTTATAAAGCAATAGAAAGGACTAGGAGGTTTCTAAATCATAAACAAGTAGAGGTGGCGCAGGGTTAGGTTTCCTAGTGCTCAAACACGAGGATTTGGATGGCTGAGATCCCATGTGGTATAAGGAGGATGGTGACCTCTTAAAAGAGCCAGTGTGCTAATTCAAGAAGGAAAAGGAAGGATTATGGAGTTATACAGAGAATAAAGGAGATGATATAAAAATGGGTGAGTGAGGTTAAAGAATGTAGAGAGAGGTTGATAAAAGAATAGAGGGGGTAGGGACAGGCTGTAATTCAAAATATTACAGCATAGTTTGTAAAGAAGTTGCTATTCTGGGTTGAAAGATTCTGATAATAAGGTTAATTGTGCATTTGAGATAAGGCAGACAGCATGCCCTTCCTTGGGACAAAGGCAAAGCAAAGGGTATGAGGTAGAGAACATGGCCAGCTCATGGACAAAGACAAATGGTATTCACTGGAACTGAGGTTAGGGTTACAGCTCAACTTTCGTTGAGAAGATTTCATTTATTCTGGCTGATACTTAGACCCATCACTGCCATCTGCTGGCTTATTGTAATTGGCTGCCAGCAGCTGACAGTTCTTAACACTTTTAAAATAAATTAGGGCAATGTCCTCTATTAAAAAGTAAACTAATCCTCAAACATCAAAATTACTCCTTCAGGCATGATATTGAGGAAAACCTAACCCTTATTAGACCCAGATTTAAAACAACAATTGTAGAAAGGGCATTTTCTGGGCTATGACCTGCAGTTTGAAATCACTTGCAGGCAATAGTAATGAAACAGGATACACATGAACAGCTCAAAACTAAGCTAAAAGAATACCTCTTAAAGAAATTTGCCTATGCCTGGTTAAACACAGTGGCCGAAATTCTTGCTCTAGAAAATGTTTTGATGCTTCTTAACTTCTGAGAATGAAATCTAATAAGCATTTTGTAGATACATAAAATTGTCCTTGATTGTGGGTACCAAAACATACACTATGATGCTTTTAATCTCCTATAGATGTTATGTTCCATTACATGCATTTTTCTTATGGAATATTGCATATGTTACATACATGTTGTGGCTTTGTCAAATTGTCTTAATGGCCTGGGTTGTGGCTAAAAAGGGTCTGCAGACCAGTCCACCTTCCTAGTCAATAAACTGAAATAAAAAAAAACAATAAATAAAATAAAGGGCAATTAAGATCCTTGTTGGGGGGAAGGGGCGCAGGAATGAAGGGGCACATTCATTTTCAGAATATTGCAATCAATGTATTTTTTTACAATTAGCATATTTCTGTTGTTCTTCTGCTAATCTTGTTTGCTAAATGGATTTGGCCGAAAATGAATTTAATTTATTGCATAGTTTTTTTTTTATTTTAAAGCAGTTATAAGTGTTAATGAAGAAAAGTTAAAAAGTGAGTTTTAAAGAGCAGAAACTTGTTAATGCCACACAGTTCCACCTAAGTGGCATAATAAAAGTATAGTGGGCATCCTATGATCTCTAAAGTTGGCATTTATATTTTCTAAAGTATATAATCTATATAAATTGTGTTATTATAACATGTATTGTGCTGCTGTACTTTGAATCCCTTCCACCCACCCAAAATATGGTGTATCCATGATCAGCATTAACTTTATACCCCACATCTTACTCTCGGTTTCTGTGATAGGCAAGTTGCTTATGTCTCAGGGATAGATGCTATCCTCACCTCGAGTCCCTTACCCAAAGCATAGGGGACAGACAGCACACAGTCTCATGGAAGAACTTCACAGAAAAGTAAACTATAGAGAACCCTGTCACATTGCATAATTTACCAACACAATCTTGAAGTCCAAAATCCTGAAAATGATAATCCTGAGACCAAAATATAGAAAGACTGGAATGCTGAAGGCCATAATGTCTAAAAATCTCAAATACTGAATCCCCATACCACTATCCCAGGAATGAGTGCTAATATCCTAAGAGCAGAAAAGTGTACTTCTGAATTAGTAGTATGGTGAAAACAAGGGGATGAACTAAAGTGATTGTATTGAGGTGCTGATATTTTTGACTGTCCCACTCAGTTGGGACTAAGTAACACTAGTATGCTTCTGCTCTTTAAATCTCAGCCAAGCAGCAACTGTTGGTTTTTTCCTTCCTCAACACTTTAATGCCTCAGTGAACTATAAGAAGCATTATATGTCATGCACAAGAAATCAAGAAATGAAATGTGCATGAAGATGATGGAAGGTAGCTCTTATGATTAGTACAAGGCATCCGATACATAAAAGGCAGACTCTCTGGGACAAAGCAGAATAATGCTAGGAGTACATCAGTTTGACTTCACAAGAGGCATTGAAGGAGGCAATATAGACATAAGGCAGTTTGGAAACAGTGAAACATGATGTACAGGCAGGAAAAACATAAACACGACATACTTAGGCTGATAAACAAGTTATTCCATGATGAAATTAAGTAGTTCTACATCAGTAATAAACAATTAAGAAACAGAAATCTTGGCTGAGACTATAAAAGGTGAAGGATGATTGTTGAAAAGCATGGCAGTCATCATCATTGTAAAGTTCAATGCTTCCTCATTTCTATTTAAATATATTCAAACTTTCATATAGCTGTTGACATTCATGATCCTCAATTATAGACTGATCACAAAGGTTCACAGTTTTCCAAATTGTACACTCTGATAAATACATAAACTGTAGATGGAATTTCAGCTTTTATAATAATCTGAATATAGTTAGTCATACTAAATAAGACTTAGCAAGGAGATTATCCATAGGAAGAATAATTATGATATGATTCCCATATTATGCATGAATTATTACTTCATTGCCTCATAATACCATAATTAAACATATGCCTGATGATTCAATAAACTCCATGTAGGCTTCCCGTGAAGCCTACACAGAGTTTACGTGTTTGCACGATGTGCGGCAGTGCCCTTACTTGTTTTTTATGGTTCTAATGATGAGCAGTAGTGCTGTTTGCATATGCATGCCTCGCATTGCTCTTAAATGATTACAAGTGTGATTTCTTAGCTAGCAACAGTGTTGCCGGCCAGAAAAGCATGTAAAGCAACACAAACACCTGCAAATATGCAGACACGTTTACCTACAGGCAAGCTTGTTCTGTGTGATTGTGTGGAGAACCACAATGATTACCAGGGTTTAATATAAGGCAACTAATAACATATTATAAGAATGTTTAGTCAGTGTACAGTACTGTTTAAACATGTTTTAGGCATACAGTTAAATGTTTTAGTGGTGACCAGCAAGGGTACATAGACTGAATTATATATAATTATTCTGGGGAAGTGTGTGTATTGAAACGGGACACACAGATGAATTTTAGGACTGAACACAGAAGAAGAGTACTGATGAAACATGGTAATGTACAGTAGATGAAGGCAAGTCAGTGTATGTATACCACAAAGAAAAGACAGTTGTAGCATGAACAGTAACCACATATGTACATAATACAGTACATACAGCTGTGTACACCTCCTGTGTTGGTATAGTCATATCATCACACAGTTATTGTATATTATTTGACTATCACAAAAGATGACATATCAATGGAGAGGACTGATATAAACATCCTGACATGAACAATGGAGGCGACATATATCAAGGACAGTATATGCAATAAGGGGTAGGTGCATATTGTAAAGCTGTGCAAAATGAGTTGCCTAAATATGAATGTTATGTCAGCACAGGTCTCAGACAAGCGGGAAACGTAGCAACTGGTTTATGGACAATGGTATACAGATACACACACAATCATGGACAGTATCAGCCTAATACCACCATGAACCCCATAGCATATGTGACTGAGTGAGTACAGATGGTTCTGTACACCTTCCTCAGAATTTAACATCTGACAGAGATGTTAAGAGGGACACTGTTCCTGTATTTGAAATTATGAGCAATCCCGGCAAGTTGATAGGTGTGCATCTCATATATATGGCACAATCAACATTGTCATGAATATAACCAATGTCATCAATGTTGTCAATCAGCTATGTATTTACTATGTGCATCACAGAAACACATACCACACATGCATCTTGTATTACACCTTAATGGGAGTTACACACCATCAATTAATAATGGTTATACAACAAAACAGAATGCTTAAGTATGGCTGATAAGATGTGTGGGAACTTACTGTGGGAAATTTGGCACACTTCTGTTACTCATCCCTGGAAGATGTGTTGGAAGGTACATGAAAAAGGGTGCACTGCACTCAGTTATTGGTGTGATGAGGGATGAAAACTATGGAATTATAATGCCCTTTGATGGGAATGTCCTGCTCATACTCAGGAGTTGTGTTACATACAAGGGAGTAGTAGCCACTGTGGGCACATGCTAGTGGACATTCTGCATCATCCAGTGATCATATGATCTTCTATAAATTGCTCAGCAGCTTTATGCAAATGAGACTTGTGCCATAGTGCTTGCATTAAATATTAAATTCTCTAGTCAGTATACTTAGGTAATGGTTCTAATCTCATTGTGGTCAATTGGTGTATGCGTGTGTGTGTGTGTGTGTGTGTGTGTGTGTGTGTGTGTGTGTGTGTGTGTGTGTGTGTGTGTGTGTGTGTGTGTGTGTGTATCTAGTGAGAAGATCATAACTGTGTATCCAACAGTCACCATTACACTCCCATGAAGTACAAATATTTTGACACTTGTACATGACTACACATCCATTTCATTCAGGCTTCCCAATATCTTCTTTCAAACAAACAAATATGATGTCATCTACTATAAAGTATTCAGCAGCATTGCAAAGGTAAGACTTGTGCTGTGGTGCTTGAGATAAATACTGAGTTCTCTATTAAGTGTACTTAGTTATTTAGGGGTTCTGATATCGCTGTAATCAACTGGTGTGTGTAGTCAGATTAGTGTAACTGCATATCCTACAGTTAGTAATACAGTCCCATGGAGTACAAATAGTTTGACAGTTGTACATGACTATACATCCATTTCATTCAGGCTTCCCAACATCTTTTCTCAAACATCCAGTGATGATGTCATCCACTATAAATTCTCCAGCAGCATTGTAAACATCAGACTTGTGCTGAGGTGCTTATTTTAAAT
Organism: Protopterus annectens; assembly: GCF_019279795.1. Taxonomy (NCBI): domain Eukaryota; kingdom Metazoa; phylum Chordata; order Ceratodontiformes; family Protopteridae; genus Protopterus; species Protopterus annectens. Next base: position 1,809,594,848 of record NC_056739.1, on the reverse strand, counting down.
ACTAAGTTCTATAGTCAGTGTACTTAGGGGTTCTAATCTCACTCCAGTCAACTGGCATGTGTTCACTTGGTTGATATTCATGAGACCATTTTACACCAGCATGTGAGACACTTCTACTAGTATTCTCTTCTCAGTAGACACTGCCGATATCATCAGTTATAAAGTATTGCCCAACATTGTAAAAGCCAGGCTTGTGCTGTGGTGCTTCTATCAAGTACTGTGCTCTGTAAATAATTAGGTAGGGGATCTGTTCTCACTGTGGTCAATTGTGTGTGTGTGTGTGTGTGTGTGTGTGTGTGTGTGTGTGTGTGTGTGTGTGTGTGTGTGTGTGTGTATGTGTTTGTTCACTTGGTTGACATTTGCGAGACCATTTTACATCAGCATGTGGGAAACTGCTACTACCATCTTCTTCTCCCCAGACTGTTGATATCGTCAGTTATAAAATGTTGTCCAGCAGTACAAAAGTCAGACTTGTGCTGTGATGCTTGCATTAAGTATTATGCTCTGTAAATATGTAGGGGTTTTATTCTTACTGCAGTCAACTGTATGTGCATTCAACAATTACTATGGTAACAATTTTAGAATAATAAGTGAGCAGCATACAGTGATTATGTCATCCTGCGTAACATGAACACTGACAGTATTCAAGGCAAACCTCTGCAATGGCAATGTTAACTACTGTGTTTGGAAGCTACTTTACCTACACATATAGGTGTTCTAATCTGACAGCTGGCAACTTGCATGTCTATACATACAACTATCATTTTTGAAACAATTTTGCACAGGGTGATAACTCCACATCCATGCCCTACACTCCTCCCAGTATGTCCTTTTCAGCATACAATGATGCTATCATAATCCATAAAGTACATGACAGTGTTACAGTCAGATACATGTGGTGTTGCTACTGTGACATTGAATGGCATTTATATTCTATATCTACGCAGGTGTAATGCTCAAATCAGGCCCAGTCTACTGCTGCTTGTATGTGGTTGGTGGTACATTACGGTAATTGTATGATCTTTGGAATAAATCTTCACTTCACTACCACTTTGGTACATTTCACATAGCCCCATGCATCCTCCTTTTCCTCTGGCCACATGACATCCTTTCAGCAGAGGAGTAGAAGATGATCTCATCTCAAATATGCATGCACACATCATGAAGCAGAGTCATTCTATGTGCCTCTGCAAGGCATCTCCAGACCAGTGCATGTGTGATTACTAATTCTGTCATGGTGCGATGCACGTCCCATATGAACAGTTGCAGAATGTAATACAATCCAACAAATATACATATACGCACAATAGTATTACTATCTTTCATAATATAGATACAGGGAGTTTTATTTATATGGTATAATAATGGCTATGACTACATGTGATGTTGGCCATCAGTGTAATAATGTCCTGTGACCCTATGAACAGTTGACATGTTAATGTTGCTGTCAGTGATGTGCTATACTGAGGTGTGAATATACAGTAGGGCTACAAAAGGGTCTTAGAATCTGTGATGCAAGCTAATGTACTGATGGCCATTGCTGCCATTGCATTGCATGCGCCTTCTATAACAGCTGTAGTAATATGCCTCTCAAGAACTGTTGACATGTTATGATACACTTTATGTATATTGTTGGTGTATTAGGATATGTGTTGTAGTGGATCAAATCAACTGTCTACACAGTTCACATTCCATCATCACAGTGACACTTGCAGTATGGAATAGGTGTGCATGTGTCTACATACCATCATTAAATTCTCTGTGACACACATCAATATAAATTCATATAGATTACATAATCACATAAGTCTTGTCTTATACACATGTTGTTGTGCTGGGATATATATAACCGATATATCACACATTTTGATACAATTGCAACATTGTGTAATTCATTGTATGTGCAGTGTTGTTGCCATACCCAAGGATTATTGAGGTGGTTATCAGCACCGTTGTGTGACTATTAGCATTTATGTCAGGAATGTACTGCATGAGCCACAAACAACTGATCTGTAATGTGTCCTGATATGAATATGTTCCCATAGAAGGGTGTACATCAATATGCATCTTTCTGAATGGGGGAAATATTACCTGATGCATGTATAAACACATCCTGACTTTCTTCATCTGTGAGGCAGACCAGCTAGTCATCATGGACCTTTTCTAAAAGGAGACAGATAAGACCCTGACTATTAGCAAAAGATGTGTGATTTGTTCAGGAAATATGCCTGTTAAACCTGTTCAATTTCCTCAAGAAGGTCAACAAGGGCATGTATGATAACAACACTATCATCCTCTGTAACATGACCTGGTCAAGACATTTAATGCAAATCCACATTGAGGTATTGCTGAGACACTGTCACACCTATATCATTAAGTGGGTAGACCACTGGATCACATACGTGATTTTGAAGTTTGTGAAATTACCTTTATCCAGAGTCCAGTGATCAGGTCATACCTCATGGCTCTGTGCTAGGCCCTTTCCTGTTCTTTATTTAAGTCTCAGATGTCAGGAATGACTTACACATCTTTTGTCCAAGGAAGCTTTGTGGTAGACTCCAAACTGTGGACATTCATTGAATCCAAGTGTGATATTAGTATAATACAGATGGCATCAACACACACAAAGGATTGTTGACACAGCCATGGAGATGCAGGAGACGAACAAAAATCATGGGAGGATTTATTACATTATAGAAGCAAATACACAACCTAATTATAATATAGACAGCACATCCCTATGAGCAGATAAAGTGGTATGTAACCTGTGTACTCAGGTAGATGGTATGTGGAACATCCACCAGCATATGGCCACATTAGTGACTACTCCCTTGTATGTAACACAACTCCTGAGTATGTGCAGGATATCCACATCAAAGGGTATTATAGTTCCATAGTCCTCAGCCCTCCTCACATCAATAACTGAGTACAATGCATCTTTTCTCATGTACCTCACAACAAGAATTCCATGTGTGAGTTACTCAAGAGTACCACATTTGCCACAGTGAGCTGTCACACATCTTATCAGCTATGCTTAAGTATACTTTTTGTTGCATAAACATTAGTGGTTGATGGTGCGAAACTCCCATCAAGGTATTATACAAGATGCATATGTGATTCGTGCTCTTGTGATGTACACAATGCATACATACCTAATTGAGAACATTGATGGCATGGGTTACATTCGGGATAATGTGGTTTGTACCATATATATGTCATGCACACCTCTCAGCTAGCCAGAATTGATCATAATTTCAAATACAGGCATAACAGTGTCCTTCCTAACACCTCCAGCAGATGTTAAAGTTTGAGGAAGGTGTGCTTGATTCCGCTCATAGATTGCTGACAAATGATAATAGCTGTACAAGTGTGTTCTTGCAGAATCCTCTATGATCAGTCATTATCATATATGTTATGTCAAAGACGTGGGATTACTGGTGGTATTATTCTGATATTGTCCATGACTTTGTGTGCATCTCTCTACTGTTGTCCATTAGCCTGTTACTATGTGTCCTACTTGGTTGAGACCTGTGCTGACATTACAGTCATATTCAGACAACTCATTTTGCACAGCTTCACAATATACACCTAACCCCTATTATATGTACCATCCCTGATATATGTCCTCTCCATTGTTCATGTTAGAATGCTCATATCAAAGAATCTTCTCCATTGATATGTCACCTTGTGTGACAGCCATATAATATACAATAACTTAGCAGTCTGTGCTGTACTGTATCGATATGTGATTAGTGTTCATGCTATAACTGCCTTCATTGACATGCCTTCATCTGCCATGCATTATCATGTTGCACTTGTCATCTTCCCCTGTGCTCATTTCTACAATTCATCTATGTGTCCCTTTTCAATACACACACTTCCTCTGACTATTTATTTATTATACAGTCTATGCACCCTTACTGGGCATTTACACACCTTTTATTCAGTATGCCGGAAACAGGTTTCCACACTACTCTGCACTCCATGCACTTTCATGTAATGTGTTGGAAATATATACATTGCTTTATTAATAACCTTGGTAATTATTGTGGCATTCCATGCAATCCCACAGATGTAGTATGCCCATAGGTAAACAGGTTTATATGTCTGTTGATGTCAGTGTTACTTTACATGGTTTCCTGATCAGCAACACTGTTGCTGACTACAAAACCACTCTTGTTTACATTTAAACATGGTGCGTGGCATGCAGATGTAATTAGCACTGTTGTCCACCATGCAAACATGTAAACTCCATGTAGGCTTCTTGCTAATCCTACAAGGAGTTTATTGAATTTCCAGGATATAGTCAGTAATCAAGAGTTTATGAAAGTGCATAAACACTCTTCAGGAAATGAAAGCCAGATGCAGGATACATAACCATTCTCACTGTTCCATGTGAGCAAGCCTGATCTACCCACTCATCATCAAGCACAGCAGAACCCTAGTATTCTGCACCATGAAGGAGCCTGCATGCCCATTTTTGGCCCCTTCCATATCCTGTAACAACAACACTTCTTATATTCTGACCATTGCTGACATCTCATTACTGAACTATTGCATGACATCTAAAATGCATGCATAGCTTTCAGAAATGTTACTTGTACTTATGTTTTTGCCTTTTATTCTCCTTTATTGCATTCATAAACTGCATCCTTTAACAATACACCTCTTTCCTAATTGCCAGAACTGCCATAAAACATGCTCTTCCTCGTATCAGAAAACAAACTACAGTAATGTAATCCTTGGTTTTCTAAATTTCTTCTTGGCCAAGGTTAATGCCAGTCTATATACCTTTGAGTATTAAATGCCATTTTTATAAACCCTGCCCATAGAACTATCTTAGTTTTAATAAAATGATGACAGTCAGCACTTTCTCATCCTTATAGAATTCTACACAACCTCAGATTTCTACTTCTTACTGTTTCCTTATGGGCAACCAAATGTTCCTCAATATACACCAAATAATCTTTAATTTTAAGCATATTATCATGCATGTTATGAGTTGTTTATTTCAAAAGTGACAAGACATCACACAACTCCTGCACTATACTGGCATCGGGAACTTCGTAAGAGTCCATCTGCCAAGCATAACTGTTCAGGTGACCAGCCAAGACTCAAACCATACATATATATATATTTTCAAATGCAGAAGCAATATTTCTTTGTGAGAGTCACTTCATTACTTTAATCTCACTATCATTTCCAGTCCAAGTTTTACCAAGTCACTGACTTCACTCTTCATCTCCCGATAAATAACTGTTTTTTTTCCCTCAGTTGTATTCAAATTTCTTGGCATCATAACATAAGATTAGCATTGCCTTCACACACTGGTACCTAAAAATGAATTTGAACTTATCAACTGTTGCTGAAACTCAAAACTTACATGTGGCAATAAAAGGAAACCATCTTCCAAGAACAACACATATGCATTCCCCATACAAAGACCATGGTTTTATAGTATACTGATGTCATTCTCATTAAAGATTATAGACCCTGATTTACCACCATATGCATATTTACTCATCCAAGCATATCAAAACACTAAAGAGTGTAACCAAACTGGATCCTAACCAAACTCCTCTAAACATGAATTCATACTTAGTGATCGCCATTACAAATAAATCCTAAAACACGCAATGGGATAGCTAAGTCATAATCCAATTGGTTACAAAGGGGTAGATTGGCTAGGTTTAACTAATACTACCAAAAATGTTGGATATGTCAACCTAAACCTATGTTATTGGTAGACCATAATTACCTGTATCACCAACTGACTGAGTAAGATCTATGTTCACTGAAGAAAAGTTTATATTGGTTGAGATTTTTTACTCTGGAAAAAGACAGTCACAGAATGAATCAACAGCTTTCCTAAACATTTTCCAGTTAGACAATTTAAGATAAAGAAATGTCAATTAGAAACAACTTCCTGTCCTCTCCCTGATGTGTGGGAACTATCTTTGTCTGCTTCCAAGTTGGGTATACAAAGCCATGTTGATCAACAAATTATGTGACAGATGATAAAGTATGTCTTTAGGTTCATTGAAAACTTTTCCAGGAACAGCACTTGTATCCATATATGGCTTAGTTTTACTTTATTGCAGTTATTTAGGAGGCATACAGATGGATGAGCCATAATGCACTGCCAGTTGGAGTCATACTTCTCTCTGTGCAAGCACTTTATAAACAAGAAATGCAGTCATGTAAACACTGTGGTGACTGTATGCAGTTTGAATTGACCATAATTCACCATCTTGTGGTCCGTTATTGTTAGCCATGCTCTCAGGTGTAATAACACAACACACTGAGAGGTGTATGCTCCAAGTGTTTGACTCCTTTAAAGATTTTGTTGGTACCAACTTTGATTTCAATGAAAATCTGGCAACATTTACAATAATGTTGGAGGGGAGTATAGAGTGCCCCATACTATCTTCAGAAATACTTCTTCTAAGAAGAAATAACTTTTTAGAGCATTTCTAATGAACAATTTGTATTACTACTTCACAAAGAGTGAAAAACATGAAACACTTAGTGAAACATTAAAAGCAATATAAATAAAACTGTCTTCATTATAACAATAGGTAAAAATAAACATAAACTGTTTTATGAATGATAAGAATCTGCTAACAGCAAAAAATTGTTATGTGTCTGAAGCCATTTACAAAATTTAAAAATGGATGGTCCAAAAGTATACGAAAATGCATCAAACACCATTTGTCAAACTATCAGTTTTGTTGTAAAACTTATAATGCTTAGTACTACAAAAATAAAATGCTCATGTCTACTGCTTACTTTTTTCTGACAATCCTTTCTAAAATCAAACATCAACATCAATGCAAGTCTCAGAGCTGTCTCTTGCAATTACCTAGCCCTTCAGGAGATAGTGGAAGTCATATATGAATTCATTTTCTGTCCCAGAAGCCAAAAAGCAACACCGGATATGATTCAGAAAGAACCCCACTGTGGACACTAAGAGCTGCAGCTAAAAGGTGCTGCTTCCACTATTATGGAAAATGTGCTTTAGGGACATGTTTTGCCACAATGATGAATGAATTCACTATCAGCTAATTTTCAAGGCTGAATTGTGTGTTGCCACTAGTGCAGCACTTTTGTGTGATGATTACTGCTGGCAGACCATTCATTGCATTTGCACAAGTACCCCCACATTCATTCTCCCACACACCAACACATTCAAACATGCACGTACACAACCACATGCGCACACACACACACACACACACACACACACACACACACACACACACACACACATGAAATACACACCACACGTGCACATACCGCCATCCTCTTGCCGGTCCTTAATGCACATACCGCCATCCTCTTGCCGGTCCTTAAGTTTACAGAATGTCCCTGATTTAGCCTATTATTTTTTCCTACCCCTCATAAATCACAGATGATTACAGTCAGTCAATAACGCCAGAGATTACAGCTTAATTCTTTTTACTATTCAGAAACTGCCTCATGCTGTTAGACCTTTTGCTCTGTTAAATTTTTAAGTGAGTCAGAGAAATACTTATAAATTCTCCACAGTGTCATCTAATGTCTTCAGCACAGCTGTTTAGAGGTATGGCATCCTTCACAAATGGAGAGACTGACATCCCTCTCAACTGCACCTGACTATACAGAACATCCCTGATTTTTGCCTCATACCTTCTCTGTCCCTTATAAGTCATGGACCAAAATTGTCAGTCAGCAATTCTAAACATTAGAGTTTCACACTTCCTACTGTTAAGAAAATACATCCTGATGCACCATTGCTAAATACATTGTTTATTAACTTTGTAAGTGACTTAGAGTAATTTTTAAACAATTCAAAATATCCTTAATGCTGCAACATCTCTTGCTCTACTAACTTGTAAGTAGTTTAGGATCACTGGTGTGCAGTGTTCCTCCATGTGTCTTACATTTTTGTGCTGCTAAACTTCTTCTACTATTCACTTTTTAAGTAATAATAATATTAAAGATTGTCTCTGGTGTCTACTGTCCCCCATATGTATTTTGTGTCACAATACCTCCTGTTGGTCTAGTAACTTCTTAAATGGCTTATGGTAATGTTTAAAATTCCCTGGTGCCTAGTGTTCTCCTCCAGTATGGCAGACTTTGCACATTAGTCTAGTGTACTTGTCAGTCACAATAGATCAGGCCCCTACCTGATCACAATCATGAATATAGTCATCTATTCACCCCCCCCCCACACACACACACACACACCTATGCTATCTGTCCTAACTAGCCACCATACTGTGACCATCTAGACACACACACACACACACACACACACACACACACACACACACACACACACACACACACACACAAGGCAAACTATCTTTTGTAAAGAGATAACCTGTCAAAATGTCAAGCCCCTCCAAACCCAGATAACATAGCACCTTATGCAGAATTACTGACAGAAGCTCTGTAAAACCATGTTGATGTTTGTGTAGAGGCTGCTGTGCCTACCAGATGTAAGCCCAAAACTAACTCAAAAAACAAACCACCCTGGTGGAATCCAAAATTAAACAGGTTGTACAACAAAAGAAAAAAGTCATAGCTAAAATTAGGAAGTATAACACAAAAAAAGACAAAAACTATTCCATCAAACTAACAGATAATGAAGAGGACCAATTAAATCTAGCAAAGCAAATTTTGAGGTAAAGATAGCATCCCAGGCCAAGGACAACAATAAGACCTTCTTTAGCTCTCTCTAAAACATCAAAGGCAGCACACAACAGTGTCCTGAACTGTCGGTAAATGTATCCAAGTTAATGGAAACAGTTGATATAGCAAATTTTCTGGCTGATTAATTCAGCTCCCTCTCACTCCCAGCTGAACCCCTCCACAGGAAAAAATCTAACATAGCCCCTCCAACTATCAGTAGGGAGCATGTCTTAAATGCACTCTTTAAGGCCAAGAATAAAGCTTCAATGGGCACATATATTATCCCAGGAAGCCTCCTAAATAGTATGAACTATAACCTGTCTTGGCCATGAGAGTCATTTTTCAACCACAGCCTCCACATAAGTTTTGTGCCATGCAAATGGAGGACTGTAATGGTTATCCCTCTGGATCATGAACTACATACCTATTAGTCTAACTAGACTCATATGCAAAGCCATGGAAAGACTTTTCATGGAAATGATAAACAATGACATCGGAGACCTTTAAACACTGGGCCCAAACAAGCTTGGTTTTGTCAAAGGCAGGTCATGCCTACTGAACCTGGTAGACTTCTTTGAGAAGGTCACCAAGGCAATGGATGATGGCAAGCCTATGCATCCTGCCTACATTAACCTAGTTAAGACACTTGATACAATACCCTACATGGGCATTATAAATAAACAAATAAAATTAGGCATAACCCCCTGTATAATTCACTTGATAGCCAGCTGGCTTGCACACAGGTCCCAGAAAGTTAGGGTTGGAGAGTGGAGTCCCACCAGTGGAGTCCTCCAGAGCTCTGTGCTGGGTCCACTCCACTTTGTAATCTATTTTTCGGAAGTCAAGGCCAATGTCAAGGGCCTCTGGCTTACCAAGTTTACAGATGATTGCAATCTAGGCACAATTATAGAAAGCCCCAAAATGCTAACATCACACAGGAAGGCCTAACATAGACAAATGATTAGTGCAAAAGCCATGGCTTAAAACTCAATACCAGGAAATGCATAACAGTGCCTTTGGGTCTACTTTAATTAAACAAAAGCGGAATCCTTCGAATACGAATCCGTTGACACATAAACAGCGAAACCGCGAAATTTAAACATCGAAACTGCAATAGTCGGCCAACCCCACTGCCCGTAACATACTACCTATGCAAATACAACAACAAAAAACACATACATACCCTAACCAAAACCCTACTACTAACCCTAAATTAAAGCACCAAAACCCCACTTGTAACCCTACACTAAACCCCACATACACAACTATCTATGCACTACCCTTAACCCCTCCCTAACCCTAAGGTCCGTAAATACCGCACACTTACCCTACAGAACTATACCCACACAAAGTAAATATTCCACACACATACACTTAACAAAACCTTACACTAAACCTTACATACATTACCTATCTATGTACTTACCTTAACTCGCACCCTAACTCTAAGGTCCGTAACTATTGCACACTTACCTTATGGAGCTATACCACAGATGGGCCAACTATGACAATTCGACATTTCCGATTTCGCTATTTAGTGCGTTCAACATTTCCACGTTTCGCTGTTTATGTGTCGATGGATTTGTATTTGACAGATTCTGCTTTTGTTTAATTAAAGTAGACCCATGCCTTTTGGGAAGCTGAAGACTCTGATAAACTACCTCATTTGTAAAACTCCCCTAAACAGTGACATAATATTTAGGGATTTCATGTAGATAGGAGCCTGGCTTTTGACCAATATATATCTAAGGAAGTAAAAAAAATCATTCCATGTTGCTCAATTTATAAATAAAGATGAGGTATGTATGTCCAGGGAAGTCATCATGCCACTGTATTCAACCCTCATCAGACCAATCATTGAGATTACTGCATCCTTCGGTATGTACCTGGCCAGGTGCATGCAACAAGTGCAATGTCACAGAGGTTCTTCACAAAATTAATACAGGGCATAAACACAACGTCCTGTGCAGATCACCTCAAAACCCTATCTCTATACTTTGTTTTCTACAGGCGGCAGAGAAGCGATTTATGCCTGTCATGCAAAGCATCCTTGGATCCTTCTCTGATGGCCCTTTAGCATATCCACAAAATGGACAGCACCAGAAGTACTAGACCTAAGAATTTAAACTTTGCATGTGCGTTTAATAGAACATTTTGGAGGGACAGGTATGTATCTCAAAGAATCCCCATTCTCTGTAATACACTACTTATCCCTGTGAAACTGAGCTCTTCCCTAACCCTATTTAAGTACCTCCTGGACCAGTGGATGGGAAATTGGAAATTTATCCCTGGTCTGACACCTATGTCCATGATAGACATAGGCACTTATTAAATCATACCCTAACTAACATAAAACCCTTAAAATAACCTCTAGGGCACAATAATTTGTGGGATACATTTGGGTGCATGCGTAGGTTTATAAAGGCCCCAGTGGTCATTAGTCTTGTATACACCTATTAACTTCTGAACCTGTAAAATACATAAAACAGATGGCAGCCCAGCTGTGAAATGAACTGGAGAATCAAGCCTAATTTACTCATATACTGCTTTTTCCATGCAGAGTCTGTATGTCTTCCTTTCATCTGCATAAGTTTACACTGGGTGCTCTATTTTTTCTCCTGTATCCCATCCTCAGTAAAAAGAACAAAAATCTGGATTATAAATGTGACATATCTTGCACTGTTTATTAGCTATGAAATGTGCTGCTCATCCTTTTCCTGTTCCTATGTTCATCATAAATGTGACTATTGGCAAACTGTCTTGGCATTTCCTATGCCGTGTCGCTCAGTGCTTATTACAGATTTCCAGTGACAGCTCATCTTCATCCATCAGGTAGTGTTTCTCCTGTGTACTGATGCATGCTTTTGACTTCTATATTCTGCAGTATGTGTTTCCTTTCTTTATATCTGTTTGTGATGCAGTCTGGGACTCTGGTTCCTAAGGTTAGGTTATCCTTAACATATCTATGCCCATCATTCCAAGACCTATTTCTTCAAGCTACATTTTCTAAATCCACTTGGTCTTGGAATATAAGGTTAAAAGTTAAATGGCTTTCCTTGTCTTGGTAAGAGTATGGTTGAGTTAAACTTCTGTAGATTATGTTGCCTGAGAGCATTTGTATAACTCATAAAGGTTTAATGTTAGTAAAGGCTTAAACACGTATTCATTTCACTAAATGAGCTCACACATGGAGTCCAAGAAATTTAGCACTTTATTGCTGGTCCTGAGGAATGATACTTCATAAAGAACAATCTTGTTTTAATTGGTTAAATGAAACGAAAAGATACAGTTCTTTATATTGTGCTTTGCTGATGTATTGGTATCCATTGGAGTAGGAGTGTCACATCTCTCCTTCAAGATACCTAGAATGGTCAAAAGAAGATCATAAAGATTTGAGCCAAAAGGACAAGGAATGGCATAGTATTTAAAATGTCTTCCAATGTTATTTTCCAGTGTGGTGCTTACTTACCCAAACAAGTGTATGCCAGTGTGAACCATATCACCTTCGAAATATATGGCTGTTTTATCATTCTTTCCCCTCCAGAACGTCAAGCAGAATGAGTGGAAAGATGCTTTATGATCACATTGTTCAGTCTGGCAGCACAGTGGTGTATCAGATAGCATTGTTGCCATACAGCAAGAGTTTCCCCAGTTTGATTCTTGGCTGGGGTGCCTTCTGTATAGAGTCTGCATGTCACCTTGTTGTTCACATGGATTTCCTCCCACATTACAAAGACGCAGTAGGTGGACTGGACACTCTAAAATGGCCATAGGTGTGAGTGCGTGGTATGGAAGAACTACCACTGCAGGGCTAGCTGCTAGATGATTGTCACTGTTGAAGAGACACCCCAACCCCATGCACAAAACTGGGAAAAGGGGTTGTGGATGGATTGTTCAGTGTACTTAATAGCTTTTTCCTGGCTGAAAAGAAACTGAGAATATAAGGACTAAACAGATATAAGGTATGGAGGCTTTTTGGCTTCATTGATCTTTGTTTTTAGGTAGGATTTTGCATTGCTGAAAATTGTTAAACTCTAGTAGAAAACTGGTAAATTCTAGATTTATCTAGCTTATTATATATAAGAGGCCCAATTTCTTTGATTGTGAAACCAGTGAGACACCTAAGTTGGAAATCAAATTCAACATAATGTTTACTCCTTTTTTGGTATCCTTTGATGTTTTACTGTGGACAGTTAAGACAACTGCTTTATTTGGACAACTTTTATATCTTGACTACAAGGAATACTTATTAGCAGATGTGCATAACTGATGATAGACTTTCCAGATAAAAATTTTTTACCCTCCAAGACTTAAATCATCAAACAAGTCTATATCAGTTACAGCCTGAAATAAGCTGGTCTTTATTATCCTATCGAAGAGGCATTATAGTAAATGCCTCTTCATCGACCCCTAAAGAATGCACAGCCAGTTCTGCGAATGGCTGATTCAGTGATTTTTTTCCTAGGGGAAAAAAAATCACTGATCCGGCCAGAAATGAAAGATCACTACAAACACATCAAAGTGGGGGGCTTCGTGCCCCAAACCACCCAGTGTGGGAAGATATGCCCCCCACACCCACTAACTAAATAAACCAACTCCAAGATCGCACTACTGTGAGGAAAGGGGCAAATTCACACTGATGGCCAAGCGATTTTTTTCCCTAAGGAAAAAAAAATCACTGAATCAGCCGTTCGCAGAACTGGCGTTCGTTCTTTTTGGGTCGATAAAGAGGCATTCGCCATAATGCCTCTTTGATAAGATAATACAGACCCAGATAAGCTATATCAACAAAATAAGATTAATATTGTGCACTATGTATTGGTGTACATTCCATATATTTTATTATAAACCATAGTCTACATTAATACTTCATTCAAATGTTTATGTGATCATCTCAGATAAACATTTATTTATATTTCTCTACATTGCCACCACAGAAAAAAAGGTAACTTTTATATTGTTTATTCTGAGAATGTGCCTATGCAAAATCTCTGCATCAGTTTTTGATGCTTTAAAGACAGCTGCAGGCTGCCTTTATTTTTTATAGTTTATTCTCTTTTTGTATGAGTATCCACGGTGGTGCAGCGATAGTATTGTTGCCATTGTTGCCTCACAGCAAGAGGTTCTCCCATTCGATTCTCAGCTAGTGTGCAGGGAGTGCCTTCTGTGTGGAGACTGCATGTCCTCCCCACGGGTCGAGTGGCATTCCAAAAGACATGCGTGAGTGGGCCTGCCTTCGTTGAAGGTTGGGCGTTGAGCTGGCAACTCAGCACCGTGAAAATCTACTGCCAATCATTAGCGGACCGGAGTTCCGCAGTGGCGACCCCTAACTGGGAAAAGCCAAAAGACAGCAACATTCTCCTTTTGTATGAAATTCCTAGTTAGTACTGCTAAACCTGATCATTAATAGTAGTAGATATATTATCAGTAACATTTATCTATGTGAATGTTATAAAATGGTATGAGGTACATATTACTGGAAGGTGACATCTAAAACCCTAAATGGAAATGAACAAAGTTACCAAAAACATCTTTCATCTGGCTGCTAAGGTCTGAGAAATACTAAGTGCTGTCTGCAAACATTATTAAAAGCATAAACAGCATGTTCACCTTTCAGTAAATATATCAAAATCCAAAGGTACAGAAATAACTTGCAGGACATCATAGAAACTAACAACTTGGTCATTACATTTGCTGCTCATACAGTGGGTCTAGCAGGTTACATCTCTGTATTACAACATTTTTATGACATTTCTATATTCAAAGCGAAAAATAAAATCACAACTATAATTTAGAATTTCAAAAATCATTAACACTGTTAAGCTGCATTTCTTTTGAGTACATTTTCTAATTTATGTTTTCTTTTAGCACCTATTGCTTGTGAGGTATTAGTCTTTTTTTGTTTGTTTGTTTTATTTTATATTTTCTTGAGACTTAATTTGGAAAAATTACTCTGTCAGATATCGTCATTAACTCATAGCAATATTGCAATTAAAGTCAATAGGCATCACATTTTGCAGTTTGCGCCGCTTAATGCAGAATTAAGTAAGAAAACAAATGCCAGGACCTAATTTACACAACTAGTTAATCTGAAGGAAAATGTATTTAATATTAATTTCTTGTCTGATGAGTGCAATGGGCTCAAAAGACAAAATGAAAGGAAGTACAAATCCTTGCCAGCTTGTTTCACTAGTACAGGTGATCTCTACACCCTCATTGTATAGTCAAGTTGCTAAGTAGCTTTCATTGCTGCCTAAAATGTAACAAAAGCAAATTAGAAATTACAACTGAGGTCTTCAAGAAATCTTTTAATTTGATTTATAATATCCAGTACTGTAATTTGTTCTGATTTTCCCTTATTTGTTTATACACAAAAAGTTAAACTCTGGCCAAAACCCCATACATTCAAAAAGGCTATGAATGACTTCCTGAGCACCCATATGTTCTAACATGGGATCAGAGGCATTGAGCTCATTGAAGAACAACAGGCCTTGATCTTTTTCTCCAAATCTGTGAACATGTGAACTGTGCAGTTGGAGTTCACAAGTAACCAGAAGAGATCTGTTATTAATGAACTAGCCAGCAGACCTTTTTCCACTTTCATACTTCATGCACCAACCATTATCCCCAATTACAATCTATATCTTAAGAGACAATTGAAATGCTATTCTCTTACATAATGGAATAAGGCAATGGTGCCCCTACCTCCTCCTTTCATTCTTGCCTGACTCATTTCCTGTCAACTGACTCATTTCCTGTTCAGTGTCAGCTTCTGCCTGCTCACAAATCAGGTGGTATAAAGAGCATTGCAATAACTTATTTAATAGTGACACTTTATTTTAAAACATTCTACAGGAATATCTCTCCCTTTAATATGTAATCTTTTAAGGTTCTGTGTTATTAGAACAAAATGTCATCTCACTTTAGCAACTTTGACTAAATGTGAGCTGATGACAGGAATAAATATCCTTTGACTAAGCCACACTGAGAAATCACTAACACAATATGGGTAACATTAGTTTTGAACTAGTAAGCTATCACTTGTACAACTATAACGTCTAAAAGTGGCAAGATGACTGCATTAAAAAGTACACTTAACTCTCTGTTTTAAAATTGGACTTCAGCTCATGAACCATATATTCTTTTTTGACAGTCCCTGTTTCAAAGCTACTGGATTGTAAAATTGCACTCTTTCAGATAGACAGCATTGCCAGAGAAACTCTCCTTTCCTCAAGGTACAGCAGTGTTAGAGATAATTATATTAGTTAAGGGGATCAAAGGAAAATTATTCATCATGGAAACCATGAAGGCTTTGCAGTCCACAGAAAAGAAATTGCAGCTTTCAATGTTTGCTTGCAAGTGAAATCTGAAAATGTATCTTTTTGTCAGGTACACAAAATGTTGCTTTAATTTGCTTAAATTAAAAAGCTGTCTTTGCAAGAAGAGACAGTACATATCAGCTATTATACATTACCTTAAAAGTAATTAAACTTTACCTTTCACAATATCTGTATCTACCTACCTATTTATCTGTATATCTATCTATTGATTTATTTATATGCCGATCTGGGATTCCATATACTGGATAAGGTTCTTGCCACCCCTATAGTGCCTTTTTTAGGCAAGGTTCAAATGACAGCTTCACCACTGTAACAGGAACAGGCAAGCAAAAACTGAGGGTGATGCTACTCAATGCCAGAAGTCTAAATCTCAAAATGCACTCACTCGAGGTACTCCTTAAAATGGAGAACATCGATATCTGTGCAGTGACTGAGACCTGGTTCAAGGCTCCAGAGAGCACCCCTGCACTACCAGGCTATAACTCATACCACACTTTTCGGCCATGTAACCTGGACCGGAACACCAAAGGTGGAGATGTATCCATATTCATTAAGGATATCCACACCTCCAGGCTAGTTGCTCAGCATAATGCAGCCGAGGTTATCCAAGTGCAACTAACTCTGGGCAAAACTGCAATCCAAATTGTAGCTTGCTACAGATTATCCACCATGCCCCTGGATTCCCACTCCTCTTTTCTTGATGTACTGGAAAATATTAGGGTTCAACCAAACACCCTAATAATGGGCGATTTCAACTACCCCACCATTAACTGTGAAAACTACTCATGTACCAACTCCTTCGCTCAACGCTTTCTGGAATTCATAAACTCCAATGCCCTGGATCAACTTATCCACACCCCCACCAGGGGCAACAATATCCTAGATCTAGTCATTACCAGTATGAGTGACCGGTGTTCCACACCTGAAGTCAATGCCTCATTGGTCCGATCCAGCCATAAGCTAATTACCCTAGATATCCACATCCTGCCTCCACCCACCATTAAGGAAACCAAGGTAAAAATTTTCTCCAAAGCCAACTTCATGCTTGTTAAGACAGAAGTGGTGAACTTCATGACACCCATGCAGATGGACAATACAGTTATGACTACTGAATCCTACACAATTGCACTTTATAAGCACTCACATGAGTGCATGGATCATGCTATCCCAAACAGAACCAAGACGCTAACATCCAAAAAAAGGAAGCCAATCTGGTGGTCCCCCGCCATAAACAAACTGTACAACAGAAAGAAGAAACTCTTGCAAAAGAGAGTAAAATCCCACAAGTGGAGGAGCTCCCTGGTCAGCCTCAGTAAGAAGCCGCGATCCCTGATAAAATCCTCCAAAGCTAGTTATGAAAACAAAATTGCCACTGATTCTAAAGACAACCACAAAGCATTCTATAGCTAGGTCAAGAATCTGAATGGCAACACTCAGATCTGCTCTGAGTTACAGCACAATGGCACTAAATATACAGACCCAACTGATATTGCCAACATCCTGGCAGATAGGTTCAGTACTAACTTTACCCCCCTCTCACCCCCTAAAGAGCCCATCTCTATACTGGACGAATGCAAAGTTCCTGTAATCATGGCTGCACAGGTAGAAACCACACTCTCCAAAGCCAAGAACACAGCATCCATGGGACCAGACAACATCCCAGGCTGCATTCTACACGAACTGCAGAACAAACTGGCACCCTACCTAAGTACCATGTTCATTCATAGCCTCACCTCAAGCTTTGTGCCTGCTGAATGGCGCAAAGCAATGGTTACCCACTCCACAAGGGGGCAGCCACCACGGGCCCTGGGAACTACCACCCCATTAGTCTTAAGAGCCTGGTCTGCAAGGCCATGGAATGTATCATCATGGAACTTATAAACAAAGACATTGGTAATCTCCAAACTCTGGATCACACCCAGTTTGGGATTGTAAAAGGCAGATCATGTCTCTTAAACCTGATAGACTTCTTTGAAGCAGTCACCAAAGCCGTAGAGAAGGGTAAGGTGGTTCACACAGCCTATCTAGATCTTGCCAAGGCTTTTGACACCATCCCCCAATCTGGAATTATAGATAAACTCACTAAACTAGGTATAAATCCCTATGTCACAAGATGGGTTGCCAACTGGCTCACTGACAGAACCCACACTGTGAAAGTAGCAGACTCCAAATCCGACTTCAGACCAGTGACAAGTGGAATACCACAGGGTTCAGTCCTGGGTCCTCTCCTGTTTGGTATCTACTTCTCTGAAGTACAGGCTAACACAGAAGGTCTTTGGCTAACAAAGTTTGCAGATGACTGCAAACTAGGAGTCATAATCGAAACTCCTAATGATGTGGACATCCTACAAAAGGGCCTCACTGAGACAGATGCCTGGTGTCAAAGCCATGGCCTCAAGCTCAATGCCAAAAAGTGCATTGTCATCCCCTTTGGTAAAAACTCTGTACCCATGAACTACAACATAGGCGGTAGTATACTTAACACCGAAAGTGTGATAAGAGACCTTGGGACACAGGTGGACAGTAGTCTCTCCTTTGATAATCACATCACCACAGTAGTCAGGAAATCCTTCTACGTGGCAAACCTCATCACAAAAGGTTTCTCATCCAGAAAAAAAAGAGGTCATTGTTCCCCTCTACTCATCACACATTAGGCCCATTATAGAGTACAATGCCCCTTTTGGTATGTACCTCACAAGACATTTACAACAACTGGAGATGCCGCAGAAATACCTCACAAAGAGGATTACCAGCCTCAAACAGATGCCCTACACTAACCGTCTCAAAAAACTCCAGCTTTACTCTGTCGCATATCGCCTACTCAGAGGTAATCTCTGCCTAACATACAAAGCTATGTCAAACCCAGAGCTGTTGGACATGCTCCACTTAAAGAAATCCCAATCCCTCTGAGCTACACGCTCTAGGGACCTAAACCTTGTCACCACAATAAACAGAACATGCCGGAGGGATAGATTCCTGTCCCAGAGACTTCCCATACTCTGGAATAAACTACCTAGCTATATCAAACAAAGCTCCTCATTAGCACTTTTCAAGAAAAATCTTGATGATTGGATGGGAAATAGGAAATTCACCCCGGGGATCACATCTGTGGCTCTGCTCAACAGTGGCACAGGAAAATAATTTGCTTGGGTGACAAAGCCAGGGTACCTTTTTGGCTGGGCTTGTATAGGCCCCAGGGCCAATAGCCTAGTACCTACCTATGAACCTATGATCTACATGTCTATCAGATTCATGACATCTCCCTTACATGTTGAAGTTCCAGCTAGCTTAGCAGCAGAATCTCATAAATAACAATTCCAGTACACACATTCTCATAAAAATTACAGTCGATCTCACTGCATTATGAGCAAAGCCCACAAATAAAAAAAATATTTTTCTAGACAAGACCACTCCAAAAATCATCCTGTCTACCCAGCCTTATTACTGTACTTTTCTCAGTCAAAGATCACTGCACCTCAGAGACAGAACAACTACTGATGAGATTTGTAGAGACTGCCTTGCATATTCTCACAGGCAGGGTCAAGGGATATGCCCCCCACTATACTCCCAAGAACTTAACAGAAGAAATCTGGACAGAGCCTAAAATAATGGGGGGACAAAGGCCCAAAAATAGGATTAGATTTTAAGTATCTGTCTTATAAACATATAAAGTTGACAGAATAACAAGAGTTGTCTTAGTATGTATTTAATGAGGGATATGAAGCCTGAAACTCAAATGTATGTTATTATTAAGTGACTTCAACCCTCATTGGTTTGCCAGAAAAACACAAGTTTTACAACAACAGACTGAAAATATGAATCAAAACTCTGAACATTCTGCAAAAATCTGGAGAGTTGAGAGCTATACCCCCCATATGGAAGTGAAGTGGGTTTTTCCCTCCTCTGAAAAAGTATTTTATTTATTTATTTATTTTTTTAGTTGCATGCACCAAGAAATATCATCAGAGCATGCAAAATAGCATGTCAACATTAATTTCAACATTTGGGTCTATCGATATAATTTAGTAGACCAACATATTATGTCAGAAGATTGAAAGTTCAAAAGACTGAAAAATCAAAACATCTAAAACTCAAAATATTGAAAATATTTTTAATGCAGGGGGAAAGCCCCTCTGCACCCCTCATGTGGGGGGGGGGTTGTACCCCCCACATCCCTGGCTAATTATATATGCCAACTTCAAGAGTTCACAGCAGTGGAAAAGGAGCAATTTCCATTTTCAATATTTTGAGTTTTAGATATTTTGATTTTCAGTCTTTTGAACTTTTGATTTTCTGAAGGGGATGCATATACACACATACACACACACACACACACACACACACATATATATATATATATATATATATATATATATATATATATATATATAAAACCATATGCTTGCCATTTCTTTAGGTGACAAAGGTGACATGAAGAGGAGTTTAAAATTTTGTTTAGTAATTGCCCTTTCATGGTGGCTGTGCAATACCTATTGATTTATTAAATATAAAAAATGGATGGCACAGTGGTACAGCAATTAACGTTGTCACCTTACAATAAGAAGTTTGCCAGTTCGATTCTCGGCTGGGGTACCTTCTGTGCAGAGTATGCATGCCCTCCCTGCATTTATGTGGGTTTCTTCCAGGTGCTCCAGTTTCTTCCCACATTACAAAGACATGTGTCTGGAGTGCAAGTTGGACTTTTCCAGTAAACAAACGTTAAATAAAATAAATAAAAAATAAATAAAGGGTTGGGGACAAATCCTCCATGAAATGCATGTAGGCTTTTTTGTTTGCCATGTAATTGTGAAAATCTGAAATGCAAGTCCGTTTTATTTGCATTTGCATGCACCTGCAAAGCTGTAATACATGCTGATCATCACAGTTAATTATTTGTGACTGAGTGTGTGAGGTTAGCATTTGCTCATTTGCATTGTAGTTAACTGTTGATATGAACATATGTATATATGCATAAATCTGTCTATCTGCACACATGTGTATACACACACATACACACACACACACACACACACACACATATATATATATATATATATATATATATATATATATATATATATATATATATATTTTGAGAGAGAGAGAGAGAGAGACATTAATTTAGTCACTTCGAAAGCTAACCCTGTCCTATGTTATGGGCTGATGCGGAGACTGACGTTTCCAGTGACAGTGTCATATTGCTGCTGAGCAGTGTTTTAATCTATGAACTCCCTTCCCCCTTGTGTGCCTGTAGATTCTCAAAGAAAGGTGGCTATGATGGCATATCATACATGCCTCTAGATGTTACTTAGTCAAACCTTAACCCATGATGGCAACAAATTCTGTGTTTTCACAGTTTCCACAAAGGAAAAATAGCATGTGCTATCAAAAACATACACTGTTATTCACACTCAAGTGGGCTAGACTGTAGCTAGGGCTTCAACTAGATAAACCATTGTCATCATCATCATCATCAGCAGCAGCCTCTTTTTTCCCATTTATAAATGTGGTCAGGATGTCATGTCAACAGTCGCCATCTCTCTCTATTCAATGCCACTATCTTACCCTCTTCAACACTCATACCTGACTGCCGCAGGTCTTCTTTCACACAATCCATCCACATCTTTTCTTCATGCCCCTATTTCCTCTTGCCTTCATCCTGTCTGTCCCATAGCTCTTCACCAAGTTGTCTTCTGCTTTTCTTCACATGTACCAAAACCACTGTAATCTGTTCTCTTTGATCTTTTCTGTAGTTGGCGCTATTTTGGCCTTTGCTCTGATGTCCTCATTTCTTCATCTGTCCCACAGTGTGCATCTTACCACCCATCACAGGCACTTCATCTTCATCACCTATAGCTTTCTCAGCTGCTCTGCCTTTATTGGCCATGTTTCTGTCCCATGCAGTAATACTGGCTGCACCACTGTTTTGTACATTTTATTTTTCAGCTTCTTTACCATTCTTACACTACACCTAACACTCGGTGCCAGTTGGCTGTAGCCCCTCTGATTCTAGCTTTGACTTCCTCATTCACACTTCCCTTTTTCTCAACCACCCCTTCTGGAGAGTTAAAGATGTTAACCTGTTCCAGTATCTCCTCTTTTTTCTCATTTCTCATCTTCTTCAGATTTCCCCATTTGCTGTCATTATAACTGCCTTATTTATACTCAGTTTCAAGCCATGTGCCTTTAGTTTTGCATTCCATTCCCCTATCCTTTGCTGAAGTTCTTGCTCAGAGTTTGTCTGTAATGCCACATCATCTGCATACAGCTACTTTGTTGATCTGTCCCCCCCAGCCTGTTTGCTAATGTAGTCCATCACCAGTAGGAACAGTGGTGGTCTCAGAACTGAGCCCAGATGCACACCCACTCCCATTTGAAACCCCTCTGTGAGAGTGAACATTGTTCGTACTTGAGAAATTGGGTCCTTGTACATAACCTACACCAATTCTGCCTGTGTTTTTGGGACTTCAAACAATATCAGGACTGCCCAATTCAGCTTTCTTGGGACCTTGTCATATGATTTCTCTAAGTCTAGGAATGCCCAGTTGGACACTTTCGTCATCTGTAGCTTCATCTCAAGTATCTGTCTCACTGCAAATGTCAGGGTCAGTTGTCTTGCATCCTGATCTGAATCCAAATGGCACATTTCCCATTGTACTTTCTACTGCTCTGCATATATTTTTATCAGTCTCCCTCTCCAGAACTTTCATGCAGTGTGATAAGAAATTGATATTTTCATTCTTGAATGCCGGTAGTAGTATGTTACTCTCCAATCAGCTGAGATGTGCCTTTCACTCCATACTACTATGAGTACCCTCAGGAGCCATTTCTCTCTTATCACACCTAACTCCTTTATCATACCTGCTATGATGGCATTCGAGCCTTCTGCTTTCCCTAACTTCATTTTCCTTAGTGCTGTTCTTACTTCTTCTGTGATGAGCTTCTCTTCTTTCATCGTAGGCATGCTGGGGCATTACATCTTCTGTGTAGGGTTTTCTTTATTTAGAAACTATTGGAAGTAATTCTGCCTTTGGTGCCTTGTGGACTGATGAGCAGGTTGCTGCTAGCATCCCTTATGATGGGTGTTTGACTGTCTTCTTTACTTTTTTGATTTATTTTATTTTATTTTTATTTTATTTTAAATTTGTTAACCGGGACAGTCCGACTGGACACAGGTCCTTTTTCAGCAGAAGCCCTGGGAGCAAACCTCCACAAATACAGCACAGTACAAATGAGGATTTCATTTGCATCTATAACTACAATTCAACATGAAATATTTAGATATTAACATCTTGTTAGCAGAACTATTTACAAGGACATAGCAGACTCATTTCAGCATGTAGTAGACAGAGTTAAACATTTCTAGTCTGTTTACATTACAGCATACACTAATCAGATATTAGCATGCTGTTAGCAGGATTATATACAAATACAGTTACAGACTCATTTCAGCATGTAGTAGATAGTTTAACATTTATGGTAGTTGGTTTATGTGCAGTACATTATACGATTGAGAGTAGTACAAAATTTGTGAAAAAGAAGTATAAAAACGTTTTGAAGCAAATATTGGTAGTAAGGTTATTATGTGGTATTTTGTTATATTATAATTAGTACAGTATTAGAGAAAAAAGTACAAAAAGTTTGAATAGGAGTTCAATCTGAGAAGCCCATTTGTTTGGGTAGAACAGGTATTCATGGGTAACTAGAGGAAGTTATTTGTGAAACTTTAGCAGATGAAGTCATGCATTCATGCAACAGTGCAGCGGTTTGGCTTAACCTGGGGTGACACAGGAGCAGAGCCAGTTGTTTGAAAAGTGGTTTTTGAGAGTTTTTTTTAAATTGGGAGGCAGAGGTTGTAGTAGTAATGTGATATGGGATGTAGTTTCTTCATACATTCTACTCAGTCACTTTCCAGAAGCTGAAAGATTGCCTCTGATGCCTTGTTATTTGCTATTATATTGGCTAATCTTCTTCTTCTTTCGGCTTTTTCCCGGTTAGGGGTCGCCACAGTGGATCACCTTGTCCGCACATTGAATGGCAGTGGAGTTTTACGGTGTCGAGTTGCCAGCCCGGCGCCCAACCTTCCACAGAAGGCACACTCACACGCACACCTAGGGCCAATTTAGAGTGTCCAATCCACCTGCAGCATGTCTTTGGGATGTGGGAGGAAACCGGAGCACCCGGAGGAAACCCACGCGACCACAGGGAGGACATGCAGACTCCGCACAGAAGGCACCTGAGCCGAGGATCGAACCAGAGAACCTCTTGCTGTGAGGCGGCAATGCTAACCACTGCACCACCGTGGCCGCCCTATATTATATTGGCTAATAATACTGGCTAATAATAATACATTTGCTAGCCAACTAGTATTCCTTCACAGCCTGGTCTGTCTGTTGTTTCTCCCACTTTTTCCTGCACTCCTTCTTTCTTTTGATGACTTCCTGAACTTCTCTACTCTATCAACAGTTTTCCCTATGTACCTTATTTCTGTACCTTGTTCAGATGCATATCTGTTCTATGGTCCTCGCACATGCTGTTTTGAGGTGCTGCCATTCTTCTTCAGCTCCATCTATTTCCTTTTACTCCTGAGGTGCTACAGCCCTGAGTAATTCCCTGAACTGTTGTGTTGTCTCTCCAATCCTGCAATCAACTTTCAGGACTTCAGTCTGGTCTCTGCTGGCCTTAGACCCTTCTCCTAGCACTGCTAGCAGCTGATTGTGGCAACCAGTGGTTTATGCTGTGGGATGACTGTTTTACTGGGGATGGCTTTGCAATTGCTGATTCTAACCCACTGCCCTTTCCTTACTAGGAGAAAGTCTACTGCAGTTGCATGTTCGCCACTCTTGTATGTGATTGTGTGACTGTCTCTCTTGCTGAACCATGTGATGGTCATCAGCAAGCCATTTGCCAGACAAAAGTCTAGAATCATCTGTCCTTCTTTATTCCTGTTGCCTCAACCATGTGGACCCAGTCAATCCTCATATCCTGCTCTATCTGCCTCGATACACGTACACGTATTCATTCATTATCAACACCAATTAATGTTGTCCTGCTTTATCTAACAGGTCCTCCAACTGCTGTCTGAATGCACTCTTTTCCTCACTATCACAAACCTAATTCCACCAATTCCATCGACGCACCAACCGAGATGAGTCTGGATTCAGCCAAGGATAACTTATACAACCATCTTCAATAAACACTGGATTTGATCCCACAGACTGAGATGATCATCTTATCGGGAGACTTCAATGCCCACATTAGTGAGGACAGGGCCAGTTAGGAAGGAATGATGGGTAGATTTCACCATGGGAACATGAATGAAAATGGCCTGTGCCTTCTGTCCTTTGCTGCATCAAACAATTCCATTGCAGAAAATAGCCATTTCCAGCATCCCTTCAAAAACAGGCTCACGTGGCAAAACCCATTTGGCAAGGACTCTGCCATATTTGAATATATCCTGGTCAACTCCCACTTCTGATTATTGCTCAAGGATATCCATGCTATGTGAGGACCTGACTATGGCTCTGATCATTAACTCATCAGTACTGTGGTGCAGCTTCAGTTACAGCATGCAAAGTGCAAGTCACCAATACCAGCTGGGCTGAACTGGAAGCAACTGATGGCCCCCACCAATAAACAGGAATTACAAATTGCACTGTCAAACCGTTTCACAGCATTGTCCCAAATGGAGGACGTGGATGAGGCAGAAAAGCAGAAATCAAACTCCATCATGAAATGCGCCAAATCGCTATGCCCATCCATCCACTACTGAATGCAGCCATAGATATCTGATGAGTGCCTGGATCTTGTAGCTCAACAGAAGCAGGTAAAGCTGGTCAATTATGAACAATACCAGCAGCTCAATCGAGAAGTTTGCCAAAGGCTGAAACCAGAAAGGAAAGAGTACCGGATCCAGGTGACAGCCAGCCTTGAGGAAGCAACATCTAGACACAAGTACTGCACCCTTAATAGCACCCTCAAACAACTGAGTGGGGAGACCAAATGCACCAGTAACAGCATAAAAAAAAGCAGATGGGACATTCATGCTCTCACCCTTGTGAATGCCATAAATATTGGAGGAAATTCTTTCAAGAGTTTTACACCCATGACCCACCTCATGCACCAATGGTCAATCTGCCACCCTTCAAGCTCCCTGAAGCCCCAATGAATGATGCAAAGTCAACAATCATAGAGGTGAAATCAGCTGTCAGAGTACTGAGAACTGACAAGGCACCAAGAGTAGATCAGGTCACTGTGGAAGCAATCAAGTCTGGAGGCAATATACTGATCCACCAACTCCATGCACTGATTGAGCTGCTATAAGTTACAGAACAGATACCATCCAGATGGAAGAAGGTCATCATTGCACCCATCCACAAGAAGGGGACAACAGAGAATGCAAGAACTATAGTGGCATGACTCTGCTCTACATTACTGGCAAAGTCTTTATGAAGCTCATTCGATCCAGGCTGCATAAACACTGTGAACAAACCAGCAGGGAAGAACAAGCCAGATTCAGACCAAACAGAGGCTGCTGTCATCAAATCTGTGCCATCCATAAGCTAAGGGAGGGAAGAATCTGGTGTGGACGAGCTACAGTTATTGATTTCAAGTCAGCATTTGACTGCATCCACTGACCTGCCCTGTGGAGATATTGGAGACCAAGCACATGCCGAAGAAAATCATCAGACTCCTTCAAACATTGTACAATGGTTCATCCAGCCAGGTGTGCAATCGGAGCAAACTGTCTGAAAAGCTTATCATCCAGACTAGGGTCCATCAAGGGGATGTGATCTCTTCACTGCTGTTTAACATAATGATGGACAACATCATGAGGAGAGTATTTGAGAGCAGTAGTGGAGTCTAGTACGATGAAGCCAATTCTGGGACTGACTTGACTGATGTTTGCTGATGACAGCACCATTTTCACATACAGTGATGCTGAGGCCACAGATATCCTCTAAGACATCGCGCATCACCCAATCATACAGCCTATGGATAAATGCGGACAAGACCAAAGTGATGGCAGCCGATGGATCACAAGCCACTGACCACCTCAGGGCAGTTCAGTTGAAACAAATGTAAGAATGCAATTATCTGGGTTCACTGATCTATGAGAAGAAAGTGGCATTGACAGCTGATGTCCACAGCAGGATTCTATGGAAGGGGACTAGCATCTCTATCATCACCAAGAATTGCCTTTTATGGGCACTAATCTTGCCAATTCTTCTATATGAATTGGAAATGTGGATTGTCTCCAATCCTGAACAAGCTTGAGGTTTTCCAAATGAGATGTCTACACCAAATCTTGAGAGTCTCGCTTCATGACTGCATTACAAATGAGAGCATCCATTTGTATTAGACTAATTTTAACAAACTTAAAAAAAATGAGAGTATTATCAGAAATATTGGAAATTACTGTTCAAACATAACTTAGATATTTGACAATGTTACAGCTCATGTTAGTGAGTCATACTTTAAGGTAATTAGGATCGAGTCAAGTCCATACATATATAATAGTCACAAATTTATGCCTTCACATCTTATTAAGGACTCAGAAAGAACGAACTTATAAGTTTTGTTTTCTCTCATCTATTCTTACCATAGTAGCACTGCTGTAGAGATTGTACATAGTTGATTATTTTTAGTGAAGCGCTGTTAATTGCTGTTGTTGTTATTATTTAAACCATATGTGCGACCAGCATTGTATTCTTCTTTCACGTGCTTAAGCTGTTGTATTTGGCACACAAGTTAATAAAAATAGCAATTTGAAACAAAAAAAGGAATGAGAGCATCCAGACCAGATGTGATCTGCAGCCAATAATCAGTAAACAAATCCAGAACAGGAGGCTGTGCTAGTTTGTACAAATGTGGAAGATGAATACCCACTGCTTGCCATGCAAACTGTTATGGAGAGAGCATACTACAAGCTGGAGACTTCATGCATCTGTACCAAAGAAGACATGGGCTAAACAGGTTGAAGAGGACCTATGAAGCCAGCACCTTGACCTACAGGAGGACAGAAACATTGCCATGGACTGAACAGCATGGAAAGGCATAGTGAAGGAAGTCTGGAATCCAGCTGTACCCACAGCAGGGTAGTAACTACAGGGTCAACCAGCCAGCTAGGGACAAAAGAAGAAAGAAGATTACAGCCCTGCTGTGGGGAATAGGCTGAGGTTATGAATAAGAATAAAAGACAAAAAAATGCAAAAACCACCAAGAAAATCGCTGCACAAGCAGTACGCAGACAATGAGAGCCAGTGCACCCTGAAATATTCCAATGTGTGCTTTATATCAAGCCAACATGTCCAGTTCAGTACAATTCAGTACAAGGATGCTTTCTTTATTCAGACAAACAAGAATGTATAAGCGCTTTTGTTCCAAAAATAAAAGCAGGAACTTCATCATATACAAGGAAATTAAGGAAGCAAACTGTTTTAAATAGGAAATCTTACATGACATCACTTCCTGGATTAGTGAAAACCACTCCCAAGTCTGAAACAGTCATCTGGGACACAAGCCTGAAACACTACACATAAATGTTTCAGCACAAAACAGTATAAATATCAAAATATAAAAATATATAAAAATACATATAAAAACTGATTGTGCAAATGTCAACGCCCTAATCTATGTATTATAAATACAAGAATAAATATGTAAATATGTGTATATATAAAAATGCTTTTAAGATGCTTTTGAAAAAATATATATGTATATAAAACATATAAGTGAAATATGCATACAGTTAAAAATCCATTAGGAACAAATGAATAAATTTCATGTACATATACATATAACAGGTATGAAGGCCCAAAAAAAAAAAAAACATTTTTGTACCATATCCATATCTAAAGGAATGTTTCACCTCTCAGGAACCCTCAATTTAAGCAGACTGCTAATGGAAAGGCTGTTATTTAAGCCTGGCCAATGAGTGGCATCAAGTCATAATTGCCATAGCAACTCAGCTTTTTCAAGTAAATATGGCCAGGCTGCCACCCTATTATGTCTTTTTTGGACTTCAAGTACTACAAATTTGAACTGGTGATTCTTGTACTCATTAATGGGTCTAGCAAGTGCATTCACTTCACTAGCATCGCTTATATTCCTAAGGTGCTCGCTGATCTTATTCTTAAGCTTACGTTCCGTCTTCCCCACATAAAAACATGGGCAAAAGGAACATAAAGCACAATAGACCACTCTTTCAGTTAAACAACTACACCTCTCAGGTATTTTTATTTTCATTCTATTCATTTCACATTCACTGACTTCCAAAATGAAAGGGCAAAATTTACATGCCCCGCACTTAATCATCTGACCCTTCCTATAGATTCCATCATTATTACGTACAAAAATGTTCTTCAAGTTAGGGCCCTTCTTGAAAACACACACAGGTTTTTCTCCTAAGATTTAAAAAAATTCTCTGTCACTACTCAACAAATTCCAATTCTTACACATAATATCTTTAATAGTGTATGCATCATTTGAGAAGACAGTTGAAAAAACTCGTGTGGTAATTAATTACTTCAGACCCAGAGAAATGGTGCTCCCTATATATTTCTTGGTTATGGACAATTGTTTGGTCATTCACAACAGTGTCTGTGACTTTTTCAGTTTATGTTCAACCCAGTCAAATCAGGATGGTCAGTATTAGGGGTGCCCACAATTGGTGCAAAATACCCACATTGTCTTTTCTCACTAACCTCCTTCATGCTGTTGTCAATTAAATTGGGGGGATAACCTCTTCTCAAGAACATTTCCTTCAAGTTAAGGCATTCTCTGGTGAAACCTATCCAAGTTGTCACCATTTGTGCTGCACGCACAAATTGCCCCTTAATAACTGCACATTTCTGAGTGAATGGGCGGCAGCTGTCAAAATGCAGAAAACTATTGGAATAGGTTTCTTTTCTGAAAAATTCAGCCACAAATCTCTGTTGCTCCAGATCTTTCTTTATCAGAACATCAAGATAGGAAATTTCACATGCATTAACACTATATGTGAACCTCAAAAAGGAGGTTGAGTTGTTAATATAGTTAATTAATTCAACAATTTGGTCTCTAGAGCCCTGCCATAAAATAAACATGTCATCCAAATACCTCATGTAAGTATGGCAGAATCTGAAATATGTTGATTGTTTCAAAGTACGTTTCTCCCATTCCAACATGATGATATTGGCGTACAGTCCCCCACTTGCTGAATCCATAGCAACCCCTAGTGTTTGTAAATAATACTGATTGTCGAACAAGATAAAGTTGCTTCTCAGCACCATATCCAAAATCTGTTCGTACATATTGATTTTGTCCTGGGGTATTCCCTTAGGAAAACATATAATCACAAAACCATTCCTCCCCAATGGAATGTGGGATGACGGGATATGAATCAACTACATCAATTGTAATAAATAAAAAGCTGGACCTAAAACAAGTGTTATTGATTTTCCTTAAGAAGTCCCAGGAATCAATACATAAGTGGGATTCATCCAAAAGTAACTTCTTCAGTTCAGTATCCAGAAATTTGGCTAAGGGGTGCATGATTGATCCCCGGGCATCAACAATGGGATGCATGGGTGGTTGTTGAATGTTTTTATGGAGTTTTGGCAAACCAAAAATTTTGGGTGTAATTGGAAATTCCATTGTCAGATAGTGTAGTTCGTGGATTGAAATAAGACCATCAATAAATAAATCCTTGCTGTACCCCCTTATTATATTGTATGTGCCATTTAACTCATTTAAGGAACTTTCACAGTAAATATCTGTCTCCAAGAAAGATTTCATTTTGTTGATATAGTCATCAGTTCTCATAATGACAACCCCACCCCCTTTATTAGGTTTCATTATTCTGATGCCATATAGTTGTTTTAAACAATTAAACTCATCTCTCTCCTTTAGTTAAATTACTACCGAACTATTGTTTCTAAACCTGTTACCCAGATTTCTAATATCGAGTTCACAAACTCCCTCAAAGGATGCTAAAATAGGATGGGTTGGGGGATTGTAAGAACTGGATACCTTGAGTGGTTGACATACCTGCTCTACCCCTTGAAACAAAACCTGTAAATTCAATTTCCTCACATAAAGTTTTAAATCAACCAGTGTATTACCACTGGCAAATACCCATGCCCATCTGGCAACATTAATAAACATGACTAAATCACCTGGAGGTGTATTTTACACCACTGAGTGGCTAGCCCTGCCACAGCATGCTGTCTGTGATCCATGTTCTCCTACCATGAGGATACTGCATACCACAGTGGATGCCCAAAGTGCTTGATCTATACAACTCTTCCCCCTATATTGCACCATCTAACATTAGTGCTACTGCCCGCAGCTCCATTCTTGCATGGGTTTGAGATGGAAACACTGACCAGCACAGATACTAAAATGTTTTCTAATGCATCAGTTCAGTGACTTACTAGAGGAAATCAGTTTTCTGAGTTTTCTTTCTTGTCACATCTTAACAATCAGATATCATCTGCATAAACAGGGAGGATACAAAATTATTTAAATAGATCTTCCAATTTACAAAACAGCAAGGTTTTCTACTACACAACACAAATGCACCAGTGTCTGCTCGGGAATAAACACACACATACATACACACACACAGACACACACAGACACAGACAGAGACACACACACACACACACACACACACACACACACACACACACACACACACACACACACACACACACACACACACAGTGCTAATAATTCAGGGTCTCTCTTATTCCATCAAGCATCTGGCATTTAAGACCAAGAATTGTAAAAAAGCTGTTTCCTGTAGACCAATATCTGTTTTCCACAGCCTCCATTTTCCTGTTCTGCAAAGAGTATACAAGTTACTTAATCAGAAAGTACTTCCAGGCTGAATGGTTAACAAATGTGTGTGTGTGTATATAGGGTCTATATTAAAACACCAAACTTTCAAACTTTCGAGTGTTCTAATATCGACCCGTTTTCAGCGAACACTGAAAATATCGAAGAAACAGAAAAGCAAATTTTTTCCGAGGGAAAGAATTTGGTTGTCCATTTCTGTTGCTTCGGTATTTTCATCTCTGTGGTGAAAAGTTACGGGTCGGGTTCAGGTAAGTGTGCGATTGTGTAGGCGTGAGGGTTAGTGCGGGTTAGGTGAGTTAGGGTTAGGGCGCTAGTCAGGTAAGTGTGCGATTGTGTGGGCGTGAGGGTTAGGGTGGGGTAGGTGAGTTAGGGTTAGGGCGCGGGTGAGGTGACTGTGCGATAGTGACGGACCTTAGGGTTAGGGTTTGGGTTAAGATAAGTGGATATTTAGTGGTGTATGCATAGCTTAGTGTAGGGTTAGGTGTAAGAGTTTAGGTGTATATGTGTGGATTGCTGTTTGTTTGGTGTGCTTGTGTTGTGTGTATGTGTTTTGGAACAGCAAATTTTTTCCCCAGGAAAATATTTGCTCTTCTGTATGTTCGATGTTTTAAATTTTCGATTGATGGGGTTCGATATTAGAACACTCGAAATTTTGAATGTTCGGTGTTCCGTGTGTGTGTGTGTGTGTGTGTGTGTGTGTGTGTGTGTGTGTGTGTGTGTGTGTGTGTGTATATATATATATATATATATATATATATATATATATATATATATATATATATATATATATATATATATATATATATATATATATATATATATATATATATATATATATATATATATATATATATATATATATAAAGATGTAGATAAAGATATGAATGATATTATTTTCCATTGTTATATAACCCGTCCATTCCTTGGAGTAATTGAGCATGCCCTATCTCCAACATCTTTTTACAGTAATCTATTATTTGTTGACCCTCATCTGTTATATGGCTAACTAGATGCTACATCATGAATCCCACAGTCTAATGTCTTGCACAGAAACGGCTTCTCTCTTGAATACTACAGTGCAGGGTAAGCTTAAATATTAAATAATGACATACTCCAAGTGTAAAAGTAAAATGCTCTATCGTGGAAGAAAAAGCTCAATAAATTAGCAGCTTTTTATTTTTGTGTTTATATTTTAGCCTTTGGTAAACCCAAGGAATAATTACATCATGCATGTTTTTATACAACAATTCTTCCATATTTGTAAAACGCACACTTACTGATTATTGCTGTTAAAACTTATAATTAATTGTTAAATAGAACAGTAAGTCTTTGCAGTACAGGTTGCCAAATTCTAAATTTTGAAGCCATGTTTAAACAACTGGTAAGTACTGAATTGGTTAAGGAAATAACTGCTTGCAAGAGGAGCAGGGAGCATTCTGCCACCTTGAAAAATGAGTGATCCATAGCATATTTAGGAAATATGCAAAATAAAAATAGGTGTTTGAAAGATTTCTTTTTATGCTGAGTTTTATAAACATATATTCTTTGAATATAGTATTTGATATTGCCTTGGGTTTTGTATTGTGTCAGGCTAAAAGGCTAAAAATAAATGGTGTTATTGAAGCCATTTTATTACATGTTTTTTTTTATTATTTATGAAAAATGCTGTTCAGCATGGCTTCAAATAATGAAAAAATACCTTTTCACTCAAGTGCTCATCATGATCAAAAGCACAACAACCTGACCTTTACAGTCTATTTATTCAGCCATTGTATTGCTACACTACGGATAAAAGGCTTACAAAAAATGTAAACTGCATATACATCAAAGCAATATGATCTGACTTCTTTTGATCAAACTTTTCTATCTTTTGCAAATTTGACTGCCCGATCTTTCTAAGTATCACGTTTACTTTTTGTCTTATTATTCTGTCTTTGATATACGTTGCTTCAGATTTTGAACAAACAATTGAATGACACTGTGTTGTGCTGCAACAGATTTCTACCTGCTTGCTGCGTTTTCTGCCTGAATTCCCCAGAGCACTGCATCGTTTCATCTTCTGAAGAAGCAGAGCAATTTGTGACATCTTCTGCTGTTCTTCTGACATGTGTTTTGAATCAAATCAGCACTAAAAGTGCTAGACAGATGTTGTAGAGAAAATAGCAGGTAGCATAATTTGCCTTGGTAACAAGGGGCTATCTAAATGCCAGAATTCTAACAGCAAAATAATAGCAACATAGCTTACATTTTATGAAATCAACGTATCTTGTATTTTTGTGTTTTTCATATGGACCATCACTGAATATACAACCATCTTGATAAAGTTCATTTTGATTTGCTTTTTGTTTTCATTTTCATTCTTCCAAACTATGTATCATATTTTCTATAGAACCCATATAGAAGGCATTGCACCCAATAACCATCAGATATACAACTCATGAGCAGGATACATCATGTAGATTTGTGGCTTAACTATTTTTGGGTACAGCTTACCAATCAGTAGGGACAGATGATATCTAGTAAGGAAACTGTGGCTGTGCATTGTTAGGAGAGGCTAATTAGTTGTGCTATATCATCAGCAAGCAATGTTTGGAAGAGATGCAGAAAAGGTGATGTTGGCAACAATTTTCCTATATCATTCCATCTCCATATACAGTTTCACAAATATATATTCATGTGTATGTACACGAGTACACATCCACATAGAGGTGCATACAAATAGACACACACACACAAATGCATGCATGTGGACACACACACACACACACACACACACACACACACACACACACACACACACACACACACACACACACACACACACACACACACACACACACACACACACAAACATTCACACAGACACAAATTCATATACATAAGCACAACGCTATATTCAACAAGAAAATCACAAACAGCCTCTTCCTCTGCATTGTAGCCTGTGCTATTGCTATTGCTAATGCTATTGCCATTGCTACAGATCACCCTCCATGGCCCAGGATTCCCCTCCTCTTTTCTTGATGTACTGGAAAATATTAGGGTCCAACCAAACACCCTAATAATGGGTGATTTCAACTACCCCACCATTAACTGGGAAAACTACTCATGTACCAACTCCTTCACTCAACGCTTTCTGGAATTCATAAACTCCAATGCCCTGGATCAAATTATCCACACCCCCACCAGGGACAACAATATCCTAGATCTAGTCATTACCAACATGAGTGACCGGTGTTCCACACCTGAAGTCAATGCCTCATTGGTCCGATCCAACCATAAGCTAATTACCCTAGATATCCACATCCTGCCTCCACTCCCCATTATGGAAACCATGGCAAAAATTTTTCCAAAGCAAACTTCATGCTTCTTAAGACAGAGGTGGTGAACTTCATGACACCCATGCAGATGGACAATACAGTTATGACTACTGAATCCTACAAAATTGCACTTTATAAGCACTTACATAAGTGCATGGATCGTGCTATCCCAAACAGAACCAAGACGCTATCCTCCAAAAAAAGGAAGCCAATCTGGTGGTCCCCTGCCATAAACAAACTGTACAATAGAAGGAAGAAACTGTTGCAAAAGAGAGTAAAATCCCATGAGTGGAGGAGCTCCCTGGTCAGCCTCAGTAAGAAGCTGTGATCCCTGATAAAAATCCTCCAAAGCTAGTTACGAAAACAAAATCACAACTGATTCTAAAGACAACCACAAAGCATTCTATAGCTATGTCAAGAATCTCAATGGCAACACTCAGATCTGCTCTGAGTTACAAGCACAATGGCACTAAATATACAAACCCAACTGATATTGCCAACATCCTGGCAGATAGGTTCAGTGCTAAATTTACCCCCCCTCTCACCCCATAAAGAGCCTATCTCTATACCGGAAGAATGCAAAGTTACTGTAATCACGGTTGCACAGGTAAAAAACACACTCTCCAAAGCCAAGAACACAGCATCCATGGGACCAGACAACATCCCAGGCTGTGTTCTACATGAATTACAGAATGAACTGGCACCCCACCTAAGTACCATGTTCAATCATAGCCTCACCTCAGGCTTTGTGCCTGCTGAATGCCGCACAGCGCCGGTTATCCCCCTCCACAAGGGAGGAGCCACCACGGACCCCGGGAACTACCGCCCCATTAGCCTGACGAGCCTGGTCTGCAAGGTCATGGAACGTATCATCATGGAACTTATAAGCAAAGACATTGGTAATCCCCAAACTCTGGACCCCACCCAGTTCAGGTTTGTAAAAGGCAGATCATGTCTCCTAAAACTGATAGACTTCTTTGAAGCAGTCACTAAAGCCATAGACAAGGGTAAGGAGGTTCATACAGCCTATTTAGATCTTGCCAAGGCTTTCGACACCATCCCCCACTCTGGAATTATAGATAAACTCACTAAACTAGGTATAAATCCCTATGTCACAAGATGGGTTGCCAACTGGCTCACTGACAGAACCCACACTGTGAAAGTAGCAGACTCCAAATCCGACTTCAAACCAGTTTCAAGTGGAGTACCACAGGGTTCAGTCCTGGATCCTCTCATGTTTAGTATCTACTTTTCTGAAGTACAGACTAACACAGAAGGTCTTTGGCTAATGAAGTTTGCAGATGACTGCAAACTAGGAGTCATAATCAAAACTCCTAACGATGTGGATATCCTACAAAAGGGCCTCACCGAGACAGATGCCTGATGTCAAAGCCATGGCCTCAAGCTCAATGCCAAAAAGTGCATTGTCATCCCCTTTGGTACAAGCTCTGTACCCATGAACTACAACATAGGCGGTAGTATACTTAACACTGAAAGTGTGATAAGAGACCTTGGGACACAGGTGGACAGTAGTCTCTCCTTTGATAATCACATCACCACAGTAGTCAGATGGCACACCTCATCACAAAAGGTTTCTCATCTAGAAAAAAAGAGGTCATTGTTCCCCTCTACTCATCACACATTAGACTCATTATAGAGTACAATGCCCCTTTTGGTATGTACCTCACAAGACATCGGCAACAACTGGAAAGGCCGCAGAAATACCTCATAAAGAGGATTACCATCCTCGAACAGATGCCCTACGCAGACCATCTCAGAAAACTCCAGCTTTATTCCGTTGCATATCTCCTACTCAGAGGTGATCTCTGCCTAACATTCTAAGCTATGTCAAACCCAGAGCTGTTGGACATGCTCCACTTAAAGAAATCCCAATACCTCTGAGCTACATGCTCTAGGGACTTAAACCTTGTCACCACAATAAACAGAACATGCCGGAGGGATAGATTCCTGTCCCAGAGACTTCCCATACTCTGGAATAAACTACCTATCTATATCAAACAAAGCTCCTCATTAACACTCTTCAAGAAAAATCTCGATGATTGGATGGGAAATAGGAAATTCACCCCAGGGATCACCTCTGTGGCTCTGCTCGACAGTGGCACAGGAAAATAATTTTCTTGGGTGCAAAAGCCAGGGTACCTTTTTGGCTGGGCTTGTATAGGTCCCAGGGCCGATAGCCTAGTACCTGCCTATGAACCTATGAATGTTATTTTATTGCCTGAGTTTTTCTCAGTCCTGGGTCAACAGCCTCACAGAAAGGTTACTAGAGCTTCAGGTCTTATTGTCAAGCTTAGAACATTCTCGGCTTCAGAAAGCCCATGTTGATATTTCCTACGTTACATAAGATTATTTTTGAAAGAGTTAGTAAGTGACTTCTGATTTCTAAGGGAAAGTTTTTCTCCACAGCCTTGAAAGGACTTATATAATGTATTTGCCAGGAGTGGGTGAATCTTGAGCTTAAATACAGTGACACACTGATGCAGGGTTGATCCCGAAAGCTTTGTGATCTTTTTTTTCCTGTTTGGAATAAATGCTGCATTCTACCTCAACATTTCCAGGTTTGGGATTTTTTTACTATTGTTTTGCATTTTGTATCCTGTCTGGTTTACCTATGTGCTGTTCTTGTTTCTTTGTACACATTGTCCCCATCCCATTAATCCAGTTGTCTCTTAAAAGGATTAATGTTTGTAACATCTGTAATTTATCCATAATAACACCAATCTGTAACTGAAGTAACAGTGACATAATTCTGTGCTCTTAGCACCCAAATCACACTTCATAGCACAATGGCTGTATGATAAACTATAGTAAAATTTCGTTATGTCCAATGTAGCTTGTAAATTAGAGTCATGAAAGACTATGTAGGCAAGTATTAATATACTTTGTATATAGTGATAATGAATAGAAAATAAATTGAGGTATTTGCATCTAGTATTGCAACTATAATCTTTGTGAAATAAATCATCTTGGTGACTTTTCTCAGTACTCTTACTCTGTCAAAATAATTCAACTGACCTGCATGGTATAAAAAAGGTTATTATAATCTAAGACTGGCTTAATTTATGTTTTACATAGTACTGTAAGACATATACCATCTCCTCTGCTAAGATTTTAAACATGTATTACATTTGACACATAGCCTTATTACTTATCAGTTGAATATTTATGTCAAAAGAAATATTAGCTGTAATATTTATTTCAAAGTCTTTACTCTGGAATACCTCATTTAATGAGTATTCTAATATGTACACAGGTGAATGTACTACAATCTTTCCCAAACGCATCATTTTAAATTTGTCATATCTAAAACATGTACCTGTGTTGCATGCATAAACACAAATCTGTCTCCTATAAGAATTTAAATTTTAAGTACTAATTCATTTCGTGCAATGAACCCAATGTTAAAATCATCTGCATACTTACATATCTACAATGCTTTAGAGCAAGGAATGGAGCTAAGTGCAATATTAAACAATATTAGTCCAAGAAACAAGCCTTGTGGAACTCCAAGATGGAAAGCAAGAGATTCAGAGCTTATGTCATTGTATAGTCACACATTGGGATCCACTGGTTAACTATGATGTAATCCATTTTACCCGCCATATATTGACCATAGTCTTTAAAAGGGTTTAGTAGATTACATGGTGAGAAAGGGAGTCAAAGGCCATGGCTAAGCCTAAGAAAAATTTTACTTCTAATGATGATGTATTTTTATAATTTGACTATTTATTGTGTGATCACATTTTCAATCGTTTATTAATACATTTATTAGCTCAACAAAACTTTATTGACAAACCAGAAGGATACATATAAAAAAACAGAAAAGAAAATTACATAATCAAATAGATGCTATAAAAGTATATATCAAATATATAAATAATGAGCTTGTCAAGGATCAGGAAAACATTTGCCACAGCACATACTGGGCTTTTTATTTTACAGAACAGTAAAAAAGAGGTGCCTACAAGTTATTATGCCACCAAAAAAAAAAAATAAAAATTCATCATGACATATGCAATGGTAGGAAAAGCTTAACTTCCACAGCTGAAATTCCCTCAAGTTTCTGAAAGCATTAAAAGGAAGCTACATTCATTTAAAATGAAGGCAATAACTAAAAAACGAATGAAACTGCAGAAGTATATTTAGACCTGTAAACACTTTTCTGTTACTTTTGAATCAGAAAAGTTCTCGTTCTACTGCTAAAACTGCAGAATTCCCCTTACCCCATCACACAGACTTTTATACTGCTTCAGATGAATGTAGTTTGACATTTTAGAAGATTCTACTCCACTACTGAAAGTCAATCACTCAGCCACAATTTTCTCCTTAAAGTTTTCCAACCTGCTAAAAACAATATTGAAGCAGTGACCAGTTTCCAACAAAGGGAACAAAATGTTAGGAATTGCACTTTTCTGGTAGACTTAGAAGATCTCAGATAAATGCTGTTCCTCTAAAAAGAAAATTAAAAGTTGTGACTCACAACTGCCTCAAGTATCTATCATCCAATTTATTTCATTAATAACTCAATATTTACCTCTTTCTTTACAAAATGTATTGCTGTTTTCATCAGTGACATCAAAGACTACATCATTCTGTTCAGATTGCCATATAATACCAGTTCTTGCTCTCCATATCCTCCCCTGTAGATCTCTCCTTCCACCTTACCAAGCCTCGGTGGCAACAAGTGCTAGTACTGCTCTTGCTTTACTCTACTAAGCACTCAGTGGCAGCAAGTGCCTATTTGTATTCTATTTTAATATATTTCTATCTTTGTTTCTACCTCTTCCTCACCAAATACTAGGTAGCAGCTGCTGCTTATATCTACCATCCTATATCATATCTACCTTTTTGCAATTCTGCAAGTGCTTCAATTCCTCCTTGTTTTACATTACCAGACACTAAATGGTCATAACCACTTTATTCTAACATTTCTCACATTCTACTGTATTAGTTGCATTATCTTCCAAGTTACTATTAATAGCTTCTAAACCCCACTTTTCTTTACTTCAGATTTTCATTTATAACTTAAAAGTAATATATGTTCATGCTTTGCGTCTGAAGTGCTTTCCTACACTACTGCCATCATTAACAAACTATCCCTTCTTAGATTCCCATCTAGAAATATTTAAGCCCATTAAGTTGTAATATTACCTTTCAGATTTCATTCCCAGTGGGGAAAGTGTTATGAAAAAAACTACAAAACGGTATCGATATCTATAATCTTCCATATATACCTCACTAATTCTAACAGCCCTTTATATTAAGCATTCATAGAAACAAGCTAATCTATTCCATAATCTCTCAATATGGCTCTTGGACCTGCCTATAATTTCCTAATATGGCTCTTGGACCTAATAAATCAAAATGTATGATTATTTACCTAATGACTTCATAAATAGTATTATAATCAAATTGAATTACTTCAATAATGCTTAATCTCATGTTACTTGCTTAAAAAATGAACACAGCTATAACTTGCTTTTCTAACAAATCAGTTATCAGGAGACATACATCTACATCCTGGACCATCACCTTCAACTCAAGCATCTATAACTATTATAACATCTCAGTCTAAATGTCTAAAACATGGAATAATTAACATTACCCATATATTACATAACTCTAGATACTTCTAGAACCACCACGTGTACTCACCATTACAGAAGCATGTATTAAAGACAATCTTTAACCATCTTATTGCATACAACAAGATTACACACTGTTACCAAATAACATACAAGGTATCTGAATAGCTGGTAGAGATGCATGTGTCATAAAAATGACGTACTGCTAGACATTCAACAAATACAATAATCTGACACTCATTCTGGCAAAATTGCAGGAAGAGTTTTATATATATATATATATATATATATATATATATATATATATATATATATGTGTGTGTGTGTATATATATATAGTTATATATTTAAGGGAACACTTTATAATCTCAAATTCTGAAATACCGAATTTCAGAATCCCGAGATCATAAAGCCGAAAGTTCTAAATACCGAAACCCTAGAAGCATAAATTTAAAAATCCCGACGTTCGGAGATGTTGAAGTAGCGCTTCTGGTGTTGCGGTGTTTGAATGGAAGTTCTGGTAAGTATGTATATTTAACGGTATTGGCTAGGGGCTTTAGTGTGTGTCAGTGTGTGTTGTGACTGTGATGTGTGTGTGCAAGGGGAATGCAGGTGTGTGGTGGTGTTTTTTGTGTGTTTTTTTGTGTAGTGCGACCCTGGAGTTTGTATATTTAAGTAGGGGGTGTGGGGGCTTGCCACCCTTCTTGTATGTAGTGTAGGTTTGTGTGTTTGTGTGTGGGGGGAAGGTGTGTGTTTGTGTATGTGTGTGGTTTCTGGTTAGTGTAGGATTCGCAATTTCAAAATTCGCGCTTTTGGAATTTCGGTATTTAGAGATTTTGGCTTTATGGTCTCGAAATTCTGAGATTCGGTATTTCAGGATTATAAAGTGAATATATATATATATATATATATATATATATATATATATATATATATATATATATATATATATATATATGCACTCCCTCATCTGTCTCCTTACTTGAAGATTTAATAAAAAAACATGTTCCTTGGTGGGATTCCCAATAAAACAATACTACTTGGTGATGTCACTAAGCAACTGTGTCTGCCTCCACAAAATTAAACAGAAGCCTCAATTTTAAGCTTTTACCAGATAAACAAATGTCCTTACATGCAATCCCTACCCCATCAAAAATAAATAAATAAATGTGTATTATCAACCCCAAAACAATGCCTTAACCAAAAAGACACATGTAATATTACATCAAATAATAACACTAAAATAGCGAACGTGTTAGCTTGACTAAACTGCTTGGTGCCATAACTGACAGCCTCAAGTATGATCATCATATGCTTCATACCATCAAGAAAGCTCACCAACAACTTGGCTCCTTCTTTAGTGTAAAGAAATACCTGAGAGGCACTAGTAGGATTACCTTAGCATTAACCTACCTCCTTCCACATGTTTCCTCCACTCTTAAAATCATAAACACTGCCTATAAAACTAAACTGTATCTTGCTAATACACCATAGTTAAATTTCCAATGAACCTCCCCAAAAATACATCACTTTTTGTACTAAAACAAACTGGCTCAAACTGTTACACCAGCTTACTTAAACATGGCAAACCACTGCCTACAACCTCCCATATTCTCCTGATAAATGCTATGCATCACAGAATTCTCTACTCTTCTAATCTCCTACTAGAGACCTTTGCTCTAGCAGTAAACTTCTACTATGCATCAATAAGTCATTCAACACTGCTGCAGACTGTCTCAAATCCCTCAATGTATCCAAACAATTCTTGTAGACTTAAAACAGACATATAGGGTTAACAGATTCAAACCTTGCTTAATCCATAACTATACCAAAGCTGGCTGTCTTTCCAGCTCATGTGGCTAGGTCATCTCCTCAGATCTCTTTTAATCAACAACTCTATTACCTGTCTGCTTTTTAACCCACTTAATTTATCCTACCTCATAAAATCTCAGTAACTCACATACTGTCACTATCTCACTGTATTCTCCCCTCCCCAATCACTAACCCTCCACTATCTGCGTTTTTTATCATTTCACCACCCTACTTTTTCTTTAATCCTCAGTGTTAATTTAAATTATGACTATGTCTAGGTGTTGCCACTACCATCTAAAAACAATCTCAGTTCCATTTCTTTGCTTCCATATATTGCATATATAGTGTTTCTCACTGCATTTTATTTACGGTGATGCTCAGCCAGTGCACATACATTTCTTTTACTGTTTTCAGTACATATATTCTCTTCATTTTCATGCACAAAAATGTGCACTGTTCGTGTACAATGTACTGCACATATAAAGTGCTTTACCTTTCATTTAATATCTATAAGTTAACTGTGGAGCTTTTCTCCCTGGCAATCTCCTAGAAATTGATCTTTGCCAAATTGAACTTTCCCGGTCAACAGACATATAAATAAATAAATAAATATATCTATAATTTGCAACAAAGTATGTCAGACATTGGTCTTTCCTTAAGCTAATAATTGCTAAGCTATTATCAGCATTTTGTAATGAAAGCACGCTACAAGGAACGACAGTCACCCAGATCCCTTGCCTAGAAAACCCCCTTAAGTTCCCTGTTTCATTTTCTCATTTTAGTGTTACTGCTTTGTCTCACCCATCTTTTTATGTTTTTCCCCACCTTTGACTGGAATAACCCTTCCCAACTGCAAGGACTACCTCACAAACACTCAACTGTATAGCTATAACTCTCCATTTCTCGTCTGATAATCTTGTACTTACTAGTTTTTCCCACTGTAGCTTGTTTCTACAGACTTATACATATCTCTCCATAAGCCACTCTCCCAGCTACATTACCTGCCCTTTGGCTTCTCCCTAGCCCTGGTTACTTACTTACAAAATAGTTTTTCTAACCAAACAGCTTCACAGAGACTTGCCTATCCCGCTCCATTCACCCTCACTACGTTCGGGCTCACTGCACTCGTCTACCTTACCCCCATTCCCATCCACCCTCACTTTCCTTAGATTTATACTCTAGAGGCCACTCCCACACACCACCTCCTCCAATCACAATACACACCAATCACAACATAACCACTTTGCTCCTAACCTACCCCTTCCTACACACAGTGTAATCAATCCTTCATCATGTTATAGGTGTTATAATCCTAGCATGCAATTACCACACCAACATAGCCTTTATATACAATTCCCACTTCACTCCTAACAAACAGCACACATAGCTAAAACTACACTTACAACATTACCATCAAATCATGTTCCACACTAATATTTACACATCATCAACCCTACTAACAATTCTCTTACTACGTACTCACATTACCAATTATCACAATTTACACCTCAAGGTTCTACCACACAAGGCCACTTCTACTACTCACACTCTATATCACCACCTTTCACTCTCCCCATCTCTCCATCCATCTTGCAAGCACAAATCTATCCTTATACCATTAAA
The DNA here is from genome assembly GCF_019279795.1 of Protopterus annectens. Lineage (NCBI taxonomy): Eukaryota > Metazoa > Chordata > Ceratodontiformes > Protopteridae > Protopterus > Protopterus annectens. The sequence continues at coordinate 1,809,550,631 of NC_056739.1, read as the reverse complement.
CTCACTCTACCATCTGACCATTCAAATAATCTATCCACTAAATATGACAAGTGATCAGTGATCAATACATAGCTTACCTTATCAAAACCAAAATAGACATTGCTGCCAGACTCTGTCTAAGTGGAGAAACTCAACCTTATCCAGGCCTATCTGATAACAGCACTCTGTTAACTAACCAAAATCCATCTCTTAACCTGTTCCAACTTCCTAGAAAATCCAATGACCTGCTCATACTAAATATGAATGTTAGAAGCATTATTAATAAAGTCCATGACCTTCATGCAAATATTTCCCTATATTGTTCTGACCTAGTATTACTAACTGAAACAAGGCTTAAGCCCAGCACCTCCAATATTGAAATTCTACCACCTGCCTATAATATCATACGAAATGATCGTACATCCAAGAAAGGAGGGGGTGTAGCTATACTATTTCAAAATCAACTAAACTTAGAAAATGTAAATGCAGATATGCCAAATTTAACCAATCCAGACATTATAATGGCTAAACTAATTCTTAACCCCAAGAAAAGTATCATGACAATCGGCTGCTATATATCTCCTAGGAACATCACTCCCATACTGGAGACCTTACTTCACTGAAATCTGAGAGCCTCCAACATGAAACTATCACCTCTGGGGACTCCAACACTGATTGGTTAACCTGTAGTTCTTACTCCCCTACCAACTTCACCAACCTCTTTGGCTTTTCCCAACTCATCCAATATCCTACTAGAATTGACAAAACCACCAAAAGACAGTCAATACTTGACAGGATTCTGACAAACAGGCCAACATTAATCAGTCAATCTGGATGTCTCCCTGATAGTCTAAGTGACCACTTCCCAACTTTGCAATATGATATCACGCCAGTCAAGAAAAGCCCATCATTTACCAGACAATAAGAGACAAGAAAAACTTCAAACAAGCCACCTTTATTAATGCGCTAGAAACTTGTAACTGGTCTCCCCTTAAAAACCTCAACCTTAACAAAGCTGTACAATACTTCAACTCTACCTTCTCAGAGATCCTAAACTCCCAAGCCCCTCCCAGAACCATCAGCATAAAATCCAACCATGCTCCCTGAATGACTAGGTCTCTTCTAAAATCCAGAAACAAGGCCTGGACCCACTGGCACAACACCAGTTTTCACATACACAAGCAAGGTATATCTTGAATTCCATAATAAATAAAAAAATATATATGTTAAATTTCACAAAATTAACTTCTACCATAATATACAAGCCAAATACCAGAACAACCCAAAAAAATTCTAGACCGCTATTAATAACATTCTACATACTGGAAAATCAGGAACTCCCACTCTTACCATAACTGATAACTCCCTCAATGTTGCCACAGCTTTTAACAAATTCTTCATCAAATCCATTCTTGCTCTTGCTAGTGCACAAGACTGCCAACCCCTGAACCAGCTACCCAGGTACCATAATGATATTGAAGGCTTAACATTCCAACCTGTCTCTACTTACTTTATTAAGAAACTACTAACAAAGCTAAAATGTGCCACCATTGCTGCCGACAAACTACCAGCAGAATTCCTGAAGATAGCTGCTGATGCCCTTGCTTATCATGTGTCCATTCTTATCAACCGTTCAATAAGCGAAAATTTTGTTGCAGATATCTGGAAAATTTCATATATTATACCTCTCCACAAAGGGGGTAACACAAAAGAGTTAACTAACTAACTATTGCCCCATAGCAATACCCTCACCTCTGTCCAAAATATTAGAAAGATGTGTGCACCCAAAACTCATGGACTACCTCAACACTCACTACCTTCTCACAAACACTCAACATGGCTGCAGGCCCTACCACAGCACCACAACTGCACATATGTCATTAAGCCACACAATTAATAAGGACAGAAATAATGGCAACTATGCCTCTGGTGTCTTTCTTGACCTCTCTTAGGCTTTTGATATGGTCAACCACAACAAGCTGACTAACTTTTTTTCTGAACTAGATCTTAGTAAGACTATCATGTCCTGGTTCTAAAGCTATTTAACAGGTAGGCAGCAAGCAGTTCAATGGAAAGAAGAACTCTCGCCTCTATTACCTGTCACTCTAAGAGTTCCTCAAGGCTCCATCCTTGGACAGTTACTCTTTTCTATCTTCATGAATAACCCCCATACTTCTAGTCTAGAAGCCTCAGTCATCCAATATTCAGAAGACTCTACACTAATCTGCTGTTCTTTTCCCACCAAGAACTGCAAGCCCAAACACAAGCCTCCTTCCTCTCCATGGAAAAATGGCTTACCAGCTCCCAACTAATACTTAACCCCAAGAAAACCAATCTTTTCCACCCTACTAATCACTCATATCCTCCTCCACTATCATGTACCATCTTTTCTAACAACAAAACAACCATTTCTCAAGTTACACACACCAAACTCCCAGGTGTAGAAATTGACTGCAATGTGAAAGTTGATACTCACATCTCACTCACCATAAAGAAAGTATACAACAAACTGGGGGGCTATATATAAACAAAACATTCCAAACAAACAGTACCAGAGCTAAAATAGCACAAACCCATCTCACCTCCACCCTTCTATATGCATATCCCATCCTCACCAATCTCAGAAAGTCAGAATTATCGAAACATGATACCTGCTTTAACAAAATTGCATGATTTGCCACCAACAGCCCTTACAAAAGTCACCACTCCTCAACCCTTAAACAACTCAAATGGCTTGAACTCCTCCATCCCCTTCTTTACAACCAGCTCATACTAATTCACAAGATACTCTACTACCCTGAAAAAAACCCTGCATTACAAAACCTAATACACTCTCACACCAGTATTAGGGTTCTACACTGCAACAATAAACCACTTCTTCAGGTCACTAAGTCATATAACTCTGCAGGGGCCTCCTTCTATTCTAACTATATTGCTACAAAATGGAACTCTCTGCCCACTAACATAACAGCTGCAACATCCTTATCTCAGGTCAAGACATCTCTAAAAACACCCCTAGAAACTAACTGGGTTTGCCATTGTGACACCCCAGGCTAATCCTACTCCATCTTATCCTGGCTCACCCCTACTCAAAACTCCTCCCTCATATTCATTCTCTAGACTTCTCTTATTCTTGTTAGTCTCACTTCTCTAGCTTCACTCCTCTTCCTCATCTCCTCTCCCACTTTCATATTATGATAATTATGAATACTATATATTATTGTATCATTTTGATTATTTCTACTGAGGCACAGCTCACTGAATAACCATAGCTTAATTTTGTTATGCTTTGTACTTAGGTAAGGATATGTAATCCTTGTCATTTGTTGAATTATTAACCTGTGATATAACGGGAGCTTTTCTCTCTGGGCCTCCGCTGAAAAAGGACTTGTGTCCAGTCGAACTTTCCCGGTTACCAAATGTAAAATAAATAAAAATAAATAAATACATAAACAAATAAATACATAAATAAATAAAAATAAATAAGCACAACCAGGCCAAACTCTCTTCTCTGAAAATAACTTTCTGCTTTATCTGATTATCATTAATATCTCCCATAGATGTTTCACACTCATAGTCCTGCCAAATTTCACGTGTGACTACTGTCATATTGATATGGTCATCAAAACAAATCATCCACTAAATTTTAGTTTGTAGACCCACTAATGACTGAAGAAGCAAATGTATACACCTTGCTTCAAAATGCAGACTGGAACTCTGTCTACAGTGAAATGGGTCTAAGTATTCTTCTATTATAGCTAATAAATCAGCTTTCTTCCATTATTGATTTATTCTTCAACGTGGTTAATACATGCCTGAGAGGGAAACAATGTCCATGGGTTACTCACACCCAAAATCAAAGCACTAATGAGCCAATGAAAATAATAGTTGAAAACTCAGTAAACTGATACTCAATATCCTATAGAAATCTTATTCAAACATCTGAAACCAATGCAGAGTCGTAACTAACAGGAAACAAATAAACAACAATAACAAAAATAAATAAAGTAAAATAATTTACTTTATCTGAATCTCAAAAATTATTCAGAATTACCAAAGGTCTTTCTAGTCAAGCCACAGACAAAGCTATCAGTATTTTTTCTTGTCTAAAACCTTGTTTTTTACTTTATATTGCTCATTCTCAACATTCTTTATCCAAGCTCAGCCTTGTCCTCTAGATTATTAACCACTTTCACCCTGCATTCTGCTCATTAACTTTTTTCCCAACTTTCTGTTTCAAGAAAATTGCTACTAAACAGGTAAGAAAACTTTTAGAAAAACCCGATAAAAGAACTGACACTACATTTAGAAGCCTTCAATATTTGTTTCTGTAAATGTCCACCATGCTAGCAGATATACCTTTGGTATTCATGTATTCTTTGTCTGTGTGTACAGCAACTTTCCACACTCCATTTATACAGAGTAATAGTAACCCTACCCAAGCAACTTTCTGCAACTCATCCAAAAGAATTTAAGGTCATTGTTAATCTATGACCAGTAACCAAGATTAGACAAAATGGTATACAAACAGATCTTTGATCAGATAAGCAAGTGCAGCCTACTTACAGGTACTTACTATGGCTGTAAAAATACCTTTAGTACAAAGACTGCACTATACACATTGACAGATACCTAGAGCAGTATGAATGATGTTTTAATAACAGCTAAGTTCTCAATCAATATTTCCTTAGCATATAAAACAGTTAACTGTATCACTTTTGTCTAAACTGGAAAACCTACATTTTGATTCAGGAGCAATCAGTTGTGTTAGGAGGTATTTATTAAATAGAATCTTCCAAGTATAAGTTTCATCACTGATACACTAATTTGCTGCAAACTGCAAGATTCAGCCCTATGTCCTTTATTATTCACACTTTTTTTAATGAGATCCGCTGTTTGGCAACTCAAAATAATTGATCACCCTCTCAAACTACGTGACTTGCAGAATAATCATATGCCTTATGTTTGTACTCAAAATACCATGGCTTAATGCCTACTGCATTAATACCTGCATATCCACAAAACAAACAGGGCCAGAATTACGTGTTGCCTGTAATATAAATAGGTCCTGCTGGAGAGATAGGTATGTATCCCAGAGACTACTGGGTCTATGGAACAGGTTCCCCATCCATGTGAAGCACGTTTCCTCCCTAACTCATGCAACTTGGACAATTGGATGGGAAACCAGACGTTCAGTCCTAATTTGGCACCTATGTCTCTAATGGACACAGGTAATCTGTAAATAGTTCATCTCCCAACCCCCTGCTTACACTTATCAAGGGTATCAGAACTTGTCAGAGATTCGGGATGCATGACTAGGCTTAAAAAGGCCCTTGGGATCATTAGCCTAGTAAACACCTGTGAACCTATGAACCTATGAACCTAAGAAGACTTGATTCCATATTATCTTTTTCTTAAATTACAGAAACTGTTGTCCAAAGAACAATGTCACACCTTATCTCTTTTACAAACTTACCTATGTGCTGGCATCAGAAAGCACCAGTCGGCATAATGGTTAAGGTCTTCACCTCCCTTGCACAAGGTACAAGGTTTGATCCTGACCACTGACCAATGCTTGTTTGGAGTTTGCTTGCTGTCTCTGTAGGGTTCCTCACACCTCCAGAAAACAGGTTGCGATTCTTCCATCTCAAAACTCATCAATGAATGGAGCTGTGGGCAGCAGCACAGACTCTACATGGTGCCCTATAGGGGGAAGAATTATACAGACCAACTGTTTTGAGCATCTACTATGGTGCGCAGTATCATCAAGATAGAAGAACACAGATCACAGACTGCATGCCATGGCAGGGCTAGTCACTCATGCTGTGGCAGGGCTAGCCAGTCAACAGTGTAAAATATGGCTCTAGGTGATAGAGTCATGTTGACTAATGTCGCCAAAATGGGCATGAGTAGTTACTGGTGATAAGTGGGTTGAGGACCTGATCTATGCCAGGGAACCATGCTAATGGTGGGAGGGGTGTATTCCAGTGTGTGCCCACCATAAAGCCCAGCAGCTATACTACTGGCTGGCCAGTGTCTAGTTGCCTAGCCTGGGTTACCAGGGATATCTCTGTTGAGCGAAAACTGGATATAAAACCAATCAACCTGCCAAACATGAAATGAGAATTGCTACACTTAATGTAGATTCACTGACAGGAGGCAGCTTGTAAGTGGATGACAGGATGATACTGAAGAGTTGGGACATTCTATGTACCCAGGAGGCAAGACAGAAGGGCAGTGGTAGAATTAGTGCAGGCTCTGTACAAGGACCCAATAACTCAAGTACTGACAGTGTTCAGCCTCACAGAGGGGCTCCCAGTGGGTGTGGGTGTACATCAGGGTTCAGATCTGAGCTCACTGCTGTTCATACTGGTGATGGACTACATTAGCAAACAGATTGGAGGGGACAGATCAACAAAGTTGCTGTATGCAGACGATATGGCATTACAGGAAGACTCTGAGCTAGAACTTCAGCAAACGATAGGAGAATGGAATGCAAATCTGAAGACACATGGGATGAAACTAAGCACAGATAATGGTGGTAGTGGCAGCAAATTGGGGAAATCAGAAGAAGCTGAGAATAGAGCTAGAAGGGAAGATAGTGGAACAGGTAAACAGCTTCAAGTATCTGGAAGAAGTAGTTATGGAGAAGGGTAGACTGAATGAAGAGGTCAAAGCTAGAACCAGAGGAGCTGCAGCCAACTGGCACAGAGTATCAGGTGTAGTCTATGACAGAAGACCAGAGAAGAAGCTGAAAAGTAAGGTGTATAAGACAGTTGTGCGATCAGTACTACTGTATGGTACAGAAACTTGGGCAGTAAAGGCAGAACAGTCGAAGAAGCTAGAGGTAATGGAAAGGAAGTGCATGAAAAAGGTGATAGGATGCACACTGTGGGACAGAGATCAAAGAGAACAGATTACAGTGGTTTGGGCACATATGTAGAAAAGCAGAAGACAATCTGGTGAGGACAATTTGGGACAGACAGTAATAAGGTAAGAGGAAGCGAGGACATCCAGCAAAGAGGTGGATGGATTGTGTGAAAGAAGATCTGTGACAGTCAGGCATGAATGTTGAAGAAGGCAAGAGTGTGGCACTGAATCAAGAGAGTTGGGGACAGTTAACATGATACCCGGACCCCATGTAGAAAAAAATGGGAAAAAAGGAGGCTGATAATGATGATGATGATTATGATGATGATGATATGATGATGAAGAATGGTAGCACCTCGAAACAGCATGTTTTAGGACTACAGAACAGATATGTGGCTGAGCCAGGTATGGAAATAAGGTATATAAGGAAAGCTAGTGGCAGAATGCAACAGTCCAGAAAGTGATCAAAAGAAAGATGGAGTGCAGAAAAAAATGGGAGATAGAAAAAAACAAACAGGCTAGGAAGGAATACTGATTGGCTAGCAAAGAAGCTAAGAAAGGAGTTGCTATAGCAAAGAATAGGACATTAGAGGAACTCTACCAACTTCTGGAAAGTGACTCAGAAAGTGGTACAAAGAAACTATATCAGGTTGCAAGAAAAAAACATAAAGATAAAGAAGACAGTCAGACACTCTTCATAAGGGATGCTAGCACCAACCTACTCACCAGTCCACAGGACATCAAAGGCAGATATAAGGAGTATTTCCAGCAGCTTCTGAATGAAGAAAACCCCACAGAAGCTATACTGCCCTGGAAACAGCCTATAATGAGAGAAGAAGAGGAGCTCACCCTAGAAGTAAGAATAGCACTAAGGAACATGAAGTCAGGGAAAGCATCAGGCTCAGATGAGGTCACAGCAAATATGATAAATATGTTGGATGAGATAAGGGAGAAATGGCTCCTAAGGGTACTCATACCAGTGTGGAGAGAAATGCATATTCCAGATGAATGGAGAATAAGCATACTCGTGCCAGTGTATATGCACAAACGGGACATCCACAACTATTGGTAGTACAGAGGCATCAAACTCCTATCACAATGCATAAAAATTCTGGAGACGGTGATTGATAAATGGATATGTAGAGTGGTAGAATGTAAGACTGGGGATGAGCAGTTCAGATTCAGATTAAGATGTAGCACAACTGACCTGATGATTGCAGTGAGACAGATAGTCGAGAAGAAGTTAGAGATGAGGAAAGAGTCCAACTGGACATTCCTAGACTTGGAGAAAGCATATGACAAGGTTGCAAGAAAGCTGATCTGGGCAGTACCGCAGTGGTTCAAAATCCCAGAAACATTGGCAGAATTAGTGCAGGATACGCGGTGGTGGTGCTGCAGTAGCGTTGTCGCCTCACAGTAAAGACACTGTCTGGTTCGATTCTCAACTAGAGCATCATCTGTGTGGAGGCATGAGTGAATGGGCATACCTTCGTTGAAGGTTGTGCATCAGGGCTGGTAACTTGGCATGTAAAAATCAACTACCAATCATTAGCAGACCGGAGTTCCGCTGTGGTGACCCCTAACCGGGAAAAAGCTGAAAGACACAAACAAATGTACAAGGACCCAATGATGCAAGTACGCACGATGTTTAGTCTCCGTTTACTGTTGGCATTTTGAATCTGCTTCGGTCAACTGTTTAGAATGTCAACCTGAAATGCTAAATGTGGAATGCCGAAAAGTAAACCAATGTGAAAATGAATACACCGACAACCGTGGTTCACTGCAGTTGACATGTGATGTCACTCACCCCCTGCTATGCACATTAATGTACTGTTTAACTCTCCAGTCAATGGTATGTTAATTCTACTATTTTGCAGGGGGGTTATGCTCCTCTCTGCACCCCCACCCCCCCCTGCACATTAAATATACCAACTCAGAGATCACACTACACCAAGGAAATGGGCTAATTCCCTATTCCTCACTGAACCGCAATCTCCCTGCAAAATGTAAAACTCAAATGCTCAAATTACACTACCCATTCACTGTGGTGTAGTCGATACATTTTGGTTCGAAATTCTGCTGACTTGAAAACTGCATGTCGACCACATGCCAGTCGACCAATGCAGTTTCACAGCTTTCAGTGTAAACCTTCAGCCTCACAGAGGGGGTCCCAGTGGGAGTGGTTGTACACTGGGGTTCAGCTCTGAGCCCACTGCTGTTCATACTGGTGATGGACTACATTAGTAAACAGATTGAAGGGGACAGATCAACAAAGTTACTGTATGCAGACAATGTGGCATTTCAGGCAGACTCTGAGCAACAACTTTAGCAAAGGATAGAGGAAGAGAATGAAAACCTGAAGGCACATGGGATGAAACTAAGCACAGATAAGACAATGGTAATGGCAGAAAACAGGAAATTAGAAGAAGCTGAGAAATGAGATAGAAGGGAAGATGGTGGAACAACTAAATAGCTTCAAGTATCTGGGAGGGGTTGTTGAGGAGAAGGGAAGTCTGAATGAAGTAGTCAAAGCTAGAATCAGAAGGGCTGTAGCCAACTGGCATAGAGTCTCAGCTGTAGTCTGTGAGAGAAGAATTCCAAAGAATCTGAAAAGGAAGGTGTACAAGATATTGCAATCAGTACTACTGTATGGTATAGAAACCTGGGCAGTAAAGGCAGAGCAGATGAAGAAGCTAGAGGTGATGGAAATGAAGTGCCTGAGAAGGGTGGTAGGATGCACACTGTGGGACAGACAAAGAAATGAGGACATAAGAGCAGAAGCCAAAGTAGCTCCAATTGCAAAAGAGATCAAATAGAACAGCTTACAGTGGTTTGGACATGCAGAAAAGCAGAAGACAATCTGGTGAAGAAGATTTGGGACTGACAGGAAGAAGGTAAGAGGAAACGAGGATATCCAGCAAAGAGGTGGATGGATTGTGTGAAAGAAGATCTGTGACAGTCAGGCATGAGTGTTGAAGAAGGCAAGAGTGTGGCACTGAATCAAGATAGTTGGCGACAGTTAATACGCTATCCCACCCCCTTGCAGAAAATGATGAAAAAGGGGTGTGATGATGACAATAATGATCAGAAAGCAGAATTGTTAGGAAGGACTTAATTCTTAAAGTGAAATATATCTTACACCTTATCACTTTATCGTGTTGAAGAAATAGCCATTTCACACTGATGTAAATAAAATTTTTCATTCTGCCTACCTAGCTAATGTCACAATTCATTACTGTGAACTTTCAGAAAGATCAACCATCTGCCTATTACCAACAGGACAATTATCTTACTAAATGCAATGTTTTTCCAGATTACAGAATTCCACCATTGGAAAAAATGTTAATCACAACAGTAGCTTACTTCTGTAAAGCTATACTTACTGCTTGTTATGCCATTCAGCCTGTAGAAAAGCAACAAAGGACCTTCACTTCTGTCTGTCTTGGATATGTTTCTGTATGATGCTCCATTTTTGGTTCACAGCCTATGGGCCTATTTCCACATACATCCTACAGAGGTTCTTTAGCCTGCCTTTATTCAGTTTGTCTTGTGGGTCCACTGAAGAGCTGTTCTAGACTCTTGTTCTCTTCTAGCCGTTTATCCAGTTCATCTCCATCCTCTTATCATAATAATAATGTCTTGCTTGCAAACAATGAGCATTTCATAATTGGTGATGGTTCGCGGCCAGAAAATGTGCCATATTCTTTTCAGGTTACAGGTGTGGAATATTGGCAGTTTGGTGATGCCACCTTTGTCATACACCAGCATTCTGACCCATACAAGAGTGTGGCAGAATACAGTCTGGTAAAATCTCAGCTTGGTGTCTGTGCTGCACTGAGATGACCTGCACACATTGTTTGTCTTGAAAATATTCCTAACTCTGTTCAGTTTGCTCTTGATGTCACTGCCTGATTCTCCATCATGTCTGACAGTATTGCCTAGGAAAGCAAACTCCAGCCATGGCTAGGTCCTCTCTATCTACCTTGACTTACAAAAGGTTTGCAATGCTGAATAGCAAGACTTCTAATTATTTTCATGTTGATACTAAATAGACATTAATTTGGTTTAGCAAGAAGTGAGCAAGCCTTTTCTAAAACATGACCTGCTTCATGGAATGAAATGCCACAGTACATTGGAATGGGGCTAAAGCAGACCTATATAAAAGTAAATAAATAAAGTAAATAAACAAAAACAATTGTTTTGTTTAGGGATAATAGTTTAGTTGGACTGCAGGTCTGATATCACTCCTTTAAAACATGATAGATCAAGAACACTTTACTTGTTAAACTTCTAGACATGACAATTACTTAGTGGCAAATATTTGTAAATATTTGTACATTTGTTACTGTAACATAATGTCTTGAAATTTTGAAACTGTATTTTTATTCTATAAGTTATAACATATTTTCAGTTCTGCTATCAGTGTATATATTGTTTATGTAGTATCCTGCCACGGAAACAAATCCATACTCATCTGATATCTCCAAAATGTGTATACTTACTAATGTAACTATTGCATTTTCTTCTAAAGTATCTGAGATGTGTATGCTTGTTTTGTACTTGCCCCTGAAGAAAATGTGCAGTTGCTTTGTGTATGTGATCTTTTTCAAAGCCCAGGTCATGGATGAAAAAGGTCACTTACTCAGCCCACTCACCTGAATAAAAGAAAGAAGAAAGAAAGAAAGTGCAGTCCTAACAGATACTTTCAATCCAACATACCTGTTAATCAACATTATGGGAGAAGAAACTGAATCAGTTTGTTAGATGGCTCACTGGTAAGTTACAGACCTGATGGAGTTTATGAAGATATCATTATAATTAAAGGCTGATTCACTAATGACTTTGCAAAAGTCTCTGATAGTTCCCATTCAAATCCACTCACTAGATTCCCTGGCACAAACTCTTGTTCTCCTAGTTTCAAAAAATGTGTAATATTTTATGCATATATAACTACATGTCATCTCACTGTAGATCATAAAAGATGGTGTTTAGGTGTTGAGTAATCACAGACTCTTGGATATGTGGCTTTTGCAAAAAACACTGATTCAACATTATCCTCATATTGTGTCCTTCCCTTACAAATAACTTATTTGGACATTTGCCATAGAATTGTTTCTGTTGCAGTTTTTTTCTGCATAAGTTCTACTGCTGTTATGGATCTCCCTGGTATTAGTAGTGATAATGAAGTAAAAAGCTTTGTCCTCTGCTTATTAATTGAGACTGTGAAGGTCCAATAGTCAGTAATTGTGTATTTCTTTACTTCAATAATGCATAATGCTAAATAATAGTCCATTTGGCTTGATGCGTCACATTTCTTGAAAATATTGCTTCCATTTTGAGTCATACACTCAATTTGCATTCTAGACTGTGCATACCTTCAACCTATACTAACATGTTCAGATTTCAAAGGTGAGCAACAATTGTGGTGATTTTGCATTATGAACTGTGTAAAGTGGTCTGCTATGATTTGTTGTGGTATAACACTTCTTTTTGAACAACTTATATGAAACAAGTCTTACACAACTACCATCATCTATGGAAATGGGTTGCAACCAATGCCTTTAAATGTGACAGTGTGAAAATATCATTGCCACCATTGTGACGCCTATTTGTCAGGAAGCCACCCACTGACATCAACATGGCTGGCACCAATAAGGTCTGACTCCCATTTCTACCCAACTAAGAGTTAAGTCATTGCCACCATTGTGACGCCTATTTGTCAGGATGCCACCCACTGACATCAACATGGCTGGCACCAATAAGGTCTGACTCCCATTTCTATCCAGCTAAGAGTTAAGTAATAGTAACACTGAGGCATCTTCTCCCTTTGCAGGGATTTCCAAAAACTACAGACAATTTTATAAAACTAACTAATGCTCCCTGCTAACATACTTGCTGTAGCAGGGAGAGTGCTTATCCTTAGAAGATGATGACCTTTAGCTTTTCTCCCCATTCCATTTGACAGCAAGTTTTTTACCAAAATCTCATTATCAAGCTGTAATGAAACCTTTGCATGGATATTCAAAAACTGCAGGCAGGTTTATTGAAATAACTAATGCTGCCTATTAACATTCTTACTGTAACAGAGAAAGTGCTTGTCCCCAGAAGTTTAGAAATTATAGCTTTCCCTATACCAATTCACAGCAGGTTAGGCATGAAAATATAATGTGCAAACTGTAATGAAAGCATAGTTAAAAAGTGAAGTAACAAATCCAGTATCATAGTTACTTACCCATGTTCTCTTCTTACCTGCATTAGTGTCTGCCTCATGCAGAATATCAGTCTATATACTGCATTTGCACAGACTGATTGCTTGGCACAAATGTGGCAGTTCTAGCCCTCTTTGTCCAAGTACCATCCCCAATTCCCCACCCAATTCTGTAACATCCTCTTTATATTTACCTATTTCCACCCTCAACTCCACCCACAAAAAAAAAAACATTAAGCAAAGTCACTTCCATAACCACAGACCCCTCACAAATAATATATTCTGCCCATGTCAACTAGAATTTTTCTGTTTACTCCTTACAAAACCATATCTTCCACATACAACTCCTTTTCTCTATACACACCAAGCTCAAAATAGCCTTCCTTTTACTAACCTTCATACTCACTCAGAATTGAATGCACACACGCACACACACACACACACACACACACACACACACACACACACACACTGACACTCACCCACATCGACCATCAAAACAAAATGGTAAGACACAAACTCATTATTAACCACAAACCCAACTCTATCATCTCATCCTCTAAACATCCATCTCTCTCTCACATCTTCTACACACTCACTTACTTAGCGTAAGTAGCACCCCTTCCCTAGAAATGACCTCAAAACACCTGACCCAAACCACACAAAGCACTACCCCATAAAATGATGAGACACAATAAGAAATTCCTAATATCCTTCATAAGTTCACAACTGTTCTACAAACCCTTCTTTGCAGCATCACTGAAGCCAGTCACTTTCATTAAATATACCTGATGCATTACCATGCTGAATGCATATAGTATACTCACCAAACTAGAACAGCTACAAACCTTCTAACTTCTAAGTCTTGCATAGTCCCAAACATCCAAACAGCCAGTGAATTATGGATAAAGTCAGACACCCCACAGCTACACTTCCACTTTCCAACTATTCCTAACTAAAAAATGCAAGGACAGGAAAAAATGAGGGGCTGTAGTACACTCCTTCTATTAAAAAATAAAATAAAAAATTCCAGTCCACACCCACAAGAGAATTCCTCTTACAATCACCATGATCTGAAATTACTTCCCATCAGACTAACTCTCAATAAACTATATGCCCTAACTCTGGTCATAGCTTACCCCCCCCCCCCAACACACACACACTTTTATCAGTACTAAAATAAACTAATTATAACCACCACCTCAAATGGAAATTATACCGCATAGTGACTTCAGTCTAGACCTTCTAAAACCCAAACACCTCTCAGAAATACAAGACATTCTATCAAATCTTGGATTTTCCAAACTCCTTACAGGCTTTAGTCAGCCAAACTCTCTTTTTAACAGCCACCCTCCTATAGATATCATGATGAGCAATGACCCACACTCTCATTAAAATCATCTTAATCTTGACCCCTTCCATCAGTGATCAATACCCCATGACTTTCACCAAGACCCCTCCACTCTCATCCCCCCAGAAAATTACTCACACTCCCCTCACAATCTTAATAACACTTCCAAAACCTCTGGACACAACTCTCAATCTCTCTCTCTCTCTCTATATATATATATATATATATATATATATATATATATATATATATATATATATATATATACACACACACACACACACACACACACACACACACACACACACACACACACACACACACACACACACACACACACACACACACACACAGATGCACACACACACACACACGCAAACACATTCTTGGGACAACCTTCTAGCTTGCTTCAGTTGTCCCAAATGAAACCATGAATGCCATCACCTCTTTCATGTTCAGTCTCCAAAATAAATGCATCCCCCAATTATTGTAGTCTGTAGATACTCCACATAGAAATAATTAACTAAGGAAATAAATACCCTATCTAAGATTTCAGATGATGCCTTGTCCATGTGGAAATGATGTCCTAATTTAGATAACTGTCTATATTACACAAGTCTATGAAACATAGACAAGTGGCAGAAGGCCAGCCTTCTCATTGCCACTCAACTTTCTACTTAATAACAAACAAAAGAAAGCCTGGAACCTAGTCAATAACATAATAGACAGACAAACTCCTAAATACCTAGTACACAGCAACATCATACCAACTTCCTGAGGAATTCTTTTCACTGAAGACTTTTATCTAGAATTCTCCAATAACCCTAACCTCCCCTCACCATAACATCATACCAGTACCCAATACACATAACCTAATTGATTCCACTCTTTTCTACTTCAAATCAGTATCTCAAAAAGGCATACCAAAAATCCTCAACAAAAATTTATCTAGATTGCCCTTCAGATAGTAACAGCATCTTCCACTGATTCATTCACAAATGCAAAGAATATCTTCTTAGCCCACTAAAACAATACTTCATTGTTCATAAATTCAATACTTCCATCATTACAGGAATAATGTCTTAATAATGGAAACTAGCTAATGTAACCCCTAACCCTAAAAGACCCAAATCAACCACAACCAATGACTTCAGACCAATAGGAATCCTATCAGTACTAGAGGAAAGTAGTAGAAAAGTTGTCTATACTCAACTGACTTCACTCAATAATATCTCAATAAATATAATTTCCCCCCACCAATATGGCTTCTGGCCAGATCAGAGTACAATGATTGAAATCTATACCCTTACTGATGACATCCTACGAAATATGCATGAGAAACAACTTAAGGGATCAATCTTTATTGATCTTAGCTAAGCCCCCAAGGCTGCTGATTAATCCATAGTGATAAACTCACTGTTGCATGTAGGAATTCACTCTCAGGCCTCTCTATGACTTACCTTCCTCTTAAATAAATTATTTGTCATTTAACTTGGCTCAACCTCCTCCAGAACCTCACAACTCAGCAAAGGTGTTTATCAAGGCTCCATACTATACCTAGTTCTATTCTCCCTGTACATCAACCAGTTCCCAGCAAACTTCATCAGCTGAGCAACTGTACTCTATGTAGATGATATCATCATTTATATATCTGTCCAGTCTACCTCCCTAGTCTCAAACCTCCTCCAAACAGATCCCTCAACCCTTAATCACTGGCTTCACCAAAACAAACTGCTCCTGAACCTAACAAAAAACAAAGCAATTTTATTTGGAACACCCCAGCAACTCAACAAGCTTTACACCAATTGAAACATCAAATTGAATAACTCTGAATCGGTAGAAAGTGTCACCTCCTATGAATGTTTAGGCCTCTGGTTAGACTCTTGCCTTAACCTTTAATATCGCATCGAAATGATCAAAGCAAAAGTCAGTAATCTACTGTTCTGGCAAAGACAAATCTCTCACTTTTTAGTCTCCCCAGATTAGTATTACTATAGGCAAGTGGGTCCTTCTTCCCTGTTTGGAATATGACATCCCCTAATCACCATGTGCCTCAAAAACAATCTAACTTGGCTTCAAACCATCTCAAATAACATAAGTAGATTTATAACCCTGTCCCAAGACAGAACACCATTGTCACATCATGTCTAAATGTAAATGGTTACCAATCACACTTAGAATGCTTCTCCAGCTTGGGTCCATGCTCTTTAAACTTATCAGCACGGAATCCTTCCCTATCTTTACAAATAGAGTCTATGAAAGAAATGTACCTAAAAGTCTTAGATACCTGTCCACCTCAACACGCAGTTCAACACCCAGTCTCCAGAAATAAAAATGAAAAATTCAGATCATGCTTTCTTAGTCATGGGTCTTAAGATCTTTCATCCCTGAAAAAGTAAGACATACACTGTTTTTCCCTGCATCCAGGAAAGATCTTAATTCTTACCTCCACAATGAAGCAACATGTAAATGCTTTAACAGAGGTAGCAGCTCATAACTCCTACAGTCTACGTTTGAATCTAACACCTATAAACTGCTTTACTTGCATTCCTGCTTGAAGTCTCACTTTAATGAATAAATTAAGTTTTTAAGTACTCTATAATTCTATTGTATATATTCTTGTATTGTTAACTTGCTTTTCAATAAAACTGTTAATAAAACACCTGGCCAGAGATTGAATATGGTCCATTGAGATCAGTGTAGAAATAAAATAAAAAATACACATAAATAAGTTGATATCAGCACATTAATCACAGAAGTAGTGAATGTGCTTTTAAGATGAATAACATCCAAATATCTAGATTAGTACTCAACGCAGAGTAGAATCTTGAGATTATTATATTAGAATATGTAACTTGCCAGCATTAACCATGACCACAATTTCATGAGGAATGAACTCCTTTTTCTTGTGTTGATTCTTATTAATGTAACAAAGATCAGTCTTGCACCATTTGTTCTCCTTCCATTTGTATTTAGACTAAGTGATGCACCTCTTGTTTTCTTTTTACTTCACTGTTCCCAGTTGTCATTTGTGTACCTTCAGCAGTATTTAACATCTTATTATATTTTAAAAAATACCATGCATGTAGTATAATTCTACTCTGAATACATAGTAGCACTTAATTAGTAGATGAAGTTACTTCACACTACCTGCCATCCTGAAGTTATACTTTCCCCTCACAGATGTCTTCCTGTGTCTTCCTTGATAGCAGCATTTAGTAGCTTTTAATTCTTGCATCATCTCAGCTGTGGCTAACATTTGTGTCATGCTGTAGAGAACATTTAAGACATCATGAAACAAACCTTCCTTGCATTCATTGAAACAAGACTCTACTCAAGGTATCAATAATGTTCACTAGCTTCCTCATTAGTACTGCATTGCCACATTCTATTTTCATAGCATAACAGAAGTTTCAATAATCTAGCTTGTGCTTTATGTAAAGATTTCTTGAAAGCTCCAAGTCAGCTTTAATGCATAATCCATAAACATAGGCATGAAATTCCTAGCAGCCAAAAATTCCAAACATTTTTTTTCGTTTTCCCCAAGTGACTGATCTTTGTGTCTGCAAGAGCTTTTACTGCACAGGCAAAAGGGCTTCACTCTTGTGGTAGAACTTTTCCTCATGTTTTTAAGATGCCATACTCCTAAAATGTAGCTAGCATGATTATATCATAATACTGCATTGTATGGTATTTTCTTGGAGATTTAGTAGCTTAAAACTTCTAGCTTGATTTTTGATAAACTGTACTGCATTGTGTTCACACAGCTTTCATAGAAGTGTTATATCTAATAAGTGTGGTACAATTTTGGACAGATTTCATGTCATCTTCAAGAATCACATAATATTGGGGGGGATTCAGCAGAATTTGAATATTTACTATACTATGCACTTTGTATCTAGTTGGCACCCATTAGCATTAAGTACACAACCCATGTATTTTAAGAATGCGACTTCAGACTGAAGCCTATCCATCTAAAGCTTCAGATTTTGTGAACTTAAATCTTTTCAACCATTTAATCAATCTAATATCATGCACTTGCTTTGTAATGATTCAAAGTAGAATGTCATCAATAATACTCACTACATCATCAAATCCCTCAGACATGGTAGCCACTCCATATTGAATTACTTCTGGTGTTAATGCAGACCCAACAGATAGTCTCAGAAATTGATTTATTATTAATTACAACTTGCTTAGTCAAGACATAAAAGATGGTCTTCATCTGTTAACCCTGGGATTTTGGCTAATGGCCAAGGCTCTTGCCACTCCCATAGTGCTTTTTGGCAGTGTCTCAAGGACAAAACTCCTAACGTAAGATCTCATGTAAGAACAACGTAAACATTTTGCTGCTAAATGCTAGGAGTCTTAACATGAAACTGCATTCACTGGAAGCAGTCCTCACCTTGGAAGGCACAGACATTGGCGCTGTCACAGAGACCTGGTTCAAGGCTTTGGAAAGCACCCCAGCCATATCAGGCTACATCTCCTTCCACACGTTCAGACCACAAATGGAAGATGTGAAAACGAAAGGAGGCAGTTTATCAATATTCATAAAGATAAATACACCTCCAGATTGGCTACACAGCATGATTCCCTTGAGATAATTCAGGTGCAATTAACTGTTGCTAGGACATCTATTCAAGTCACTTCCAGCTACAGAATCCCCTCCATTTATCAGGGCACCCACTCTGCCTATTTGGATCGACTTGAGTATATCAAGATACATCCAACCACCATGGTCTTGTGTGACTTCAACTACCCATCCATTGACCAGGGAAATTACTCATGTGGAAACTCACTTGCCCAAAGGTTCCTCGACTTCATTAACTCCAATGGCCTAAACCAGCTGGTTGGCACCCTCACAAGGGGTGCCAACATCCTGGATCGGGTACTTACCGATATGAGGGACCACTGTAGCACCCCCATTGTGAGGTCTTCCCTGGTGAGATCTGACCACAAATCAGTCTCATTCGAAGTTACTTATCCACACTTGACACCCCCCATAGCACAAACCTAACTGAAAAACTTCTCCAAAACAGATTATAACTCTTATGTGATGTATAAATAGCTTCACTGCACCTCTTCCTTGAGATGGAATATGCAACTATGCCGAGTTCTACACAAATGCTTTATACAAACACCTGAACAACTGCATTGCCTCGACCATATCTGATAGGACCAAAACAAGCTCCTCGAGGAAGAGCAAACCTGTCTGGTGGACAACTGCCATTAACAGGCTTTACAATAAGAGGAAGAAATTGATGTCTAAGAGTAAGATGGAGAAAGCCCCAAACTGGAAGCACTCTCTCTCCAGCATATAGACATGCATCTGGAGCATTTTTCCCCGAGACTGTGCTGAACATTGGCTTCGTTCCAAGTTGGACTTTCCCAGTTAATAAATGTTACATAAATAAATAAACAAGTAAATAAGACTCCTTGTGAAGTCCTCCAAAGCTAACTACAAATCCAAATTAGCTTCCTCAACTAACGACAACCATAAGGCATTCTTTAGTTACATCCATAACCTAAAAGGAAAGGCTCAGATTTGTGTGGAACTGGTAATTAATGATACCACATATCCCAAGCCTGTGGATATTGTTAACCTGTTAGCATACAGGTTTTGTGCACACATCACTCTCCCTTCCCCACCGCACTTTCCCCAGGACATCCCTACCACCTGTCCTCTACCCTGTATCTCTAAAGAGCAGGTCATGAATGCCCTTTCTAAGGTCAAAAATACAGCATCCATGGAAACTGATAACATCCCGTGCTGCATTCTACATGTGCTCAAACAAGAATGAGCAATGTCATTGGGTACTCTTTTCTATCATAGTCTAAGCACTGGCTTCATCCTGGCTGAATGGAAGAAGACCACTTTTATCCCCTTGCCAAAGGTGGTGTTTCCACTGACCCTGGGAACTATAGAGCTATTAGCCTGACTAGCCTCATCTGCAAGGCCATGGAGAGAATCATAATGGACTAGGGGTCCTAATGGAGAGATGAAAAGTCAGCAAGCAAAGGAGAGTAGTATTGCTGAAACTAAATTAATCCTCAAGTCTTGGTGAGTACCTTTGCAAGGTGGACCCTGTTTTTCACAAAATCTCACCATGGCAACACTGATATATAGACTGTATTTATATAGCGTATATCATGCACATAAGTAAGTCAAAAACAAAACAAAGATAGCTGGGTGCACAAGTCCCAGGATAAAAAAGTGCCCAGTACTGGTAGGCACACTGGTGCCAGGACTGGAAAAAGTGACAGTGTAGGATCTTCAAAATACAGAAACATTCCTACAATGGGGCCAGGCCAGGCCCAGGGGGAGGATGACCCCCTGTTGTAGAAGGAAGTAGCAGTCCACAAAAATCATAAAAAATTGATTGACCAAAGAAGAGCCCTAAAGACGATAGAGTGGACTATTGAGGATAAGAAATAAATTATGTATTGTTACTATTATGTAAAAAGCCCAGAATTTCCAGACACAAGATATACAAAACTATTAAGAGAGAAATTAGAGGAAAGAAAAATACTTCCATAGGAAAAACTTAGAAGCTTCAAATAAAAATTTGCATTCATTAATACAACAGATTTTTGAAAACCAGTATACAGATCAAGAAACATTGATCTGTTTGGAAGAAGAAGCATCTGAGGAAGTGTGAAAATATAAACAACAAAACCTAGAGATATGTGAAAAATATAAAAAAGAAATATGGACATGGGAAAGAAAGATAGATTTGATATGGTGCAATATTTATGCAAAGCAGAAAGCCAAGTTAACTAATATAGAGAAGGCATTCTCAAATATATTCAAAGAGAAAAACAGGCAAAGACATCCAGATATGGAAAGTTTCACAATAAAAAAAATAATATCACAAAGATGTAATATGGAAAAGAAGATTAGTAAAACAGAAGTTAAATAAATAGAAGTTGAAGTTATGGAGTGCCTGCGAGGTGAAGGATTTAATGTAGAAAGTCTAACACAGACTACATCACAGCCTGATGGAGTGAGTCCCCAGAATAAGGAAAAGCAAGATGACCAGGAGACATGTGAAGAGGAAATATGGACATAGGAAAGGAAAAGAGATTTAATATGGTGTAATATTTATGCAAAGGGGAAAGCAAAACTAACCAAAAAGAGCAGCAGCAAAGATATTTGAAGAGAAATACAGGCAAAGGAATCCGGATATGGAAAACTTTACAATACAAAAAATAAGAAGACAAAGGAAAAGTAGAAAAAGAGATTAGTAATGGAGATGTTAAGGAAATAGAAATTGAGGTTATGGAGCAGCTGCAAAGAGAAGAATTCAGAGTAGAAAATCAAATGCAGAAAGCACCACAATGGGATAGAGGAATGGATATCCAAATTAAGGGGAAATCAGTGGAACAGGAAGCAATTGGTCAGGTGGCATATCAAGATATTTTGGAGCCTTCCACAGGAAACCAGTATAAATGTTCACTTGAAGCTAGACAGCAAGGGAAGGGACAGGAAACTGTGGAATCTCTGATGCAGTTAATGTTGAGGAGTGATAGGACAGTGAGTTTCCATATGACAGAGCAACAGATGACACAGGATGAAATTGAAGAGAATGTACCACAGGAAGATGCTATAGAACTTTCTATAGAATGCCCACAGGAAATGGAAAACAAGAGATGTGCCCTCAGTTTGGAAGAAAATGAGCTAAGAGAAGAGTTGCTTGATTTAATGGGCATGGATAGATATATTAAGATCAATGAGAGAAATAGAGTGTAGAAGGTCAATAAAACCCATTAAGTAAGAGTCTGATAAAACAAATGAATGCAGTAATTAGGACTGTCCATAGAGATCCATGTGATATAACAGAAATAAACAGGATATATTAATGTGCTGCTAAATTAATAACAGATGAAGTTCTACCACAAGATCACAGGGTAGTGAGGGAAAGGAAGGGGAGAAATCTAACACCATCATGGACGTATCAACTACAGAAAACTATAAAGCAATTAAGACAAGAAGTGCCACTGTTATAAAGTTATAGAAGAAGGACTAGATCAACAAATATAGTAAGAAAGATAGATGTGATTAAAGCAATGCACAATATTAGAACAGACCAGGATCTAGCATGCACTATTGCAAATAACAAACTAAAAATTTCAGCACAGGAGGAAAAACTTAGAAGATACACAGATAAATATAAGGGAAAAGTACAAAATAAGCAATTTATTGATGACACAAAAAAGTTTTATAGAGAAATGGAAAATAAGGTAAAGGGAATTGAAAGAATGCCAAACAAAGAGGAAGTTGATACATTTTGGAGAAGTATCTATGAAGATGCTGTGGAACATAACAAAGATGCTAAATGGATAGAAGAAGCAAAATAAAGAATAAGAAGTTTAAACATACAGGATATGAAATGGGATGAAGTAACAGCCAGAGAGATTGAAACAAAGTTGTGAAAAGACTCTAACTGGAAAATCCCAGGCCCAGATGCAGTACCTAACTTTTGGTTAAAAGCATTAACATCTTTGCACGAGGATTTGGCCATGAGTAAGAACTATTTATATGCACAACCCAAACATACACCACACTGGCTAACAACAGGCAAAGCAATGCTCTTACTTAAGAGTGAACCTGCAAGCTACCCTAAAACTTATAGACCAATAACTTGCCTTCCGATGACGTATAAACTATACATGAGAACTGATGCTGACAGAGTTTATAGTCATTTAGAAGAAAACTCAATTAAGTCAGTAGAGCAAAAGGGCAATAAAAGAAAGTCATATGGAACAAAGGATCTTTTGTTAAATAAAGTTATAGTGGAGAACTGGAAAAAGGGGAAGAATCTAAGTATGGTATGGATTGACTACAAAAAAGCATTTGATACTATCCGACATTCATGGATAAAAGAGTGCTTAATAATGTATAAGATACACCCTACACTGATTGAATACATTACAGTAACCATGAAACAATGGCAGACCACTTTGCAATTAAGCCATGATAAAAGAGAGATTATTATCCCAGGGACAAAAATTCAAAGGGGGATATTCCAGGGTGACTCTCTGTCACCGTTGCTATTCTGCCTTGCCATTAATCCATAAAGCGGTTTACTTAACGGCTTAGGCTATGACTACAATTTGGCTCCTAGAAAACAACAAAGTCTAATGACTTATCATCTTCTCTTTGTCTATGATTTAAAACTGTATAGCTCATCAGATGAGGAACTGAAAGCACAGCTGCAGGCTGTCAAAACTTTTTCAGATGATATTAGAATGTCATTTCGTCTTGATAAATGTGCAAAAGCAACCTTTAAAGCAGGAAAACTGCAGCACCAGGAAAACATAAGTTTGGGACAAGAATGTGACATAAAAAAACCTGAGCAAGAGGGAGTGTATAAATACTTGGGAATTCATGAAGGATCAGCAATAAAGCATGAACAAATGCGAAAAAAACTCAGTAAGGAATACTTTAGAAGACTTAAATTGATCCTGAGAATAGCATTGACATCTAGGAATAAGATCCAAGCTATAAATCAATTTGCTCTTCCTGTCCTAAGGTACAGTTTTGGAGTGACTGACTGGCCCCAAATTGTGTTGGATAGATCAGTGTATACCAAGATTATATATTCCCCATTCTGAAGGAGGGATGGGCCACCTTGAAATTGATTACATGTATAGATCTGCAATTGTGAGACTCCACACATATTTATTGACCTCACAAGATTTAAATGTAATGAAAGTTTTTACATGAGGAGAATAAAATCTAAGATGACTTCTCTGCTTAATTTAGCAGAAGCATATCGACATCAAGTAGGAATGGAAATAAAACCAGAAGTAGATAAAAACCAAGCAGCAACTGAATGTGCCTAAAATCAAAAGAAAGAATATAATGTGAAGGACCAGATGAGAAGGCAAGAAATGTGGAAAAAACATAAATATAGTTGCAACTATAGAAAACTTCTGGAAGAGCCTCATGTAGATTAAGAATGAATGTAGGAATGGTTAAGGTGAAGCAAATTCAAACCAAGAAATGAAAGGTTAATATTGGAAGCCCAAGATAAATGGGCTACGTACACACTGGTTTACAAAGTCCATTGAATACGTGGGAGAAAAAGACAAATGTAGCTTTTGTAAAACTGAATTGGAAACAGTCACACACCCTGTTGCTGGTTGCCACACACTAATGGCAGAAGGACTGTATAGCAAAAGGTATAATAATGTGGTGAGACTGTTGCACTGGGGATTGTCCAAACATTATGATATTGAAGTGGCTGAAAAACACTGGAAACATGAGCCACACAGCATCATAGAAAATTATGAAGTTTATATCACATGGGATTACTCATTAGGAACAATTCAAAAGACAGATGCTAGAAAATTGGATATAGTGGTCCAAGAAAAGAAGACAAAAGTAGCATCGATCACCAAAATCGCCACACCCAGTGACTATAGTGTCTTGCATACAGAGAGACACAAAGTCATAAAATACCAAGTTCTGCAGGCAGAAACGAGAGCAATGTGGAAGAAAAATACCCAGAAAGTTCCAATAGTAGTAGGAGCAACGGGTCTTATAAAAAAGAATTTACAGTTTCAATAGTAGTAGGAGCAACAGGTCTTATAAAAAAGAATTTACAATCATATTTAGATATGTTACCAATCCATGTAACCCCATACGAATTGCAGAAGGAGCCATTACTGAGCACATTGCGGGTGTTGCAAAGAGCACTCTTGGCTGACATCAAAGAGTGAAACAATGTTAATTTCATGAATTTCAATCATACTTTGACTTAGGAATGGGGTCCATTCCCATCATAGTATTAGAAACCCAAAAGATTTGGAAAAATTAAAAAGCCAGAGATCATGCCTGTTAAACTTGGTTGACTTCTTCAAGACAGTCAGCAAGGCCCTTGATGAGGGGAAATCTGTGCACACAGCCTATTTAGACTTATCCAAGGCTTTTGACACTATCCCCCACTCAGGCATAATTGACAAACTCACCCAGCGATTTATCAACCCTTATATTGTTAGATGGGTTGCTAACTGGTTTGACTGATAGAACCATATAGTCAAAATAGGGGAATCCACCTCCAATTTGTAACCAGTGGTATTCCAAAGGGATCAGTCCTTGGATCTCTACTATTTGAAATCTATTTCTCTGAAGTACAAGCTAAAACTACAGGTCTGTGGCTGTCAAAGTTTTCTGATGACTGCAAACTGGGAGCAGTCATAGTATCTCCAAATGATGTCGACATCCTGCAAGAGGGTCTTTCACAAACAAATGACTGGTGCCAACGGCATGGCCTTAAACTCAATGCAAAAAAATATTATCATCCCTTTAGGTAAGAATTATATTCCTGCTAACTGCCACATCAATAGCAACACCCTATGCATGCACTCAGTGGTGATGGTGAGAGACCTGGGCACACAGGTTGACAGCAACTTTACCTTTGATCACCATCTCTCCACAGTGGAAAGAAGGGCATTCTGTATTGCTCATCCAATAAATAAGGGCATTGCCTCCAGAAAAAAAAGTTATAACCTCCCTGTACTCTTTCCTCATCAGGCCAATAACTGAGTACAATTCCCCTTTTGATATGTACCTTTCCAAGCACCTGCAGCAATTGGAGAGACCACAAAGGATCCTCACAAAGAAAACTCAAGGTCTTCAGCATCTGTCCTATGAGGACCATCTGAAATCACTGTCACTTTATTCTGTTTCATACAAACTGCTCAAAGGTGATCTCTGCCTTGCATATAAGGCAATCTTTGACCCTGCTTTATTGGAAATGCTGCATATCCATAAGTCAAATGGTACACTTGTTACTCGCTCTAATGACTTTAACCTGGTATGTGACATTAATAGACCTGCTGGATGAACAGATTTGTATTTCAGAGGTTACCACACCTTTGGAACAGACTCCCACTTCATGTCAAGCAGAGCACCTCATTGGCCCTCTTCAAACACAAATTTACAACTGGATGGTTAACCATACATTGACCCCAGGGGTGCCACCTGTGTCCTTCTTGGACAAGGGTGATAGGTACTTTTTGTGGAAATGAGTAAAACTTAGCTAGACTTGTAATGACCCTAGGGTCATTAGCCTAGTAATCTCCTATGATCGTACGATCATATGATCATAGCTAATATATTTACTATACTATGCACTTTGTATACTGACACTGATTACACTGATATATAATAGCCAAAACAATCACCATTCACTGTAAAACATTTTTGTTTTTTTCAGGTGTGAAAGCCACATTGCCACCACCAACCCTCCCCCCCCAGTATGGGAGCTTTGCTCCTATGCCCCAAATCTCTATGTATTTATATCCTAATACTGAGGTCACACAAACCTAGAGAAAATGGAAAGCTATAAAACAAACTTAAAACTCCAAAGCAAAAGGATGTCAAGAATAAAAAAAAATAGGACATATTTAATAACTAGGCTTAATGCTTGTATCTTCACATCTTCCAAACCTTATCAGAACTAAATGAACAAACCATTGATCATTTGAATAATCATGCACTGCTTATATCATTGTTTAAACCAACTAATCACAATAAAGACTGCAATATGTTGCAATACAGGTGTACAAGAGCAATTATTTATTAATAATTACTAAAATTAGTGTTAGAAAATGTATCACTGCTTTATAACTTTACTTTAAAAATTGAATATGAAAGCTGTTGAGTCAGATTCCGTAAAATTCATGGAAGGTATTTACAGCCAGCACAGCATGCTGATGGAAAACTCCAGTGCAAATGCTGCAAGCTTGATTCAAGAAAACATGCTTTCCATTTTCTCTAGGTTTGTGTGACCTCAGTATTAGGATTAGACCAGTTAGTTAAATATTCAGCATCAGAGGCATATGGGATATATACAAATGATCCTTATAAATATTAGGTGTTTCAACTATATGGCAATTCTGAACACCCATGACTTATTTCTTTTTAAATAATTTCAATGGACAATAAAACTAAACCCCACTAGCTGCGGATATGGATATTTTAGCCTTGTTATCAGCGCATCAGCCCAGAACAAGCAGAGTATTTGATTAATGATAAGAAACACAGGGCTGTTATACCTAGCTGATGTCCATTATCATTACGGTGACTGCAAAATATCTCAACTAACAAACTAAAACAAAGAGTGAGAAGGTCACACAGAAAAACCAATGAGTAAAAACTAAATGAAAACTCCAGCCAAGCTAGAACTTCCACTGAGTGACCTCTCAAATATCCTGTATCAGAGGCACATGGGATATATGCAAATGTACCTTATGAATATAGGTGTTTCAGCTGTATGGCAATTCTGAATGCCCATGACTTAAAAAGAAATAAGTTTCAGAAATAGGTTCAGATGTCTAGAAACATTTGGGGCTGCACTGCAATACAAACCTGAAAAGACAGCACAGATGATAGCAGTACATGCCATTCTGCACAACATGCTAACCTGAGCATGTGGTGGTCTTCCAGCTGCAGATATGGGTGATCAACCACAAGAACCACAAATGTCTGAAGAGGACATCCCACAGTTATTGGAGGAGGAGCAGGAGGACACAGGGGACCGAAGTCACAGCCGCAGACAACATAGTGTGCAACCACAAGTGCAGGTCCAGGCTTCATGGCAGTGTCTGACTTAGACATTTGAGTCATGACAAGCTGCATGTACATGTGTACACAGATTAAACATTGATGTTCAGGTGTTGCCCAAACAGCAACACACACACTGCATCTAATGGCAAGCACCCACTAAATGTACACACTCAACATCGCACATAACATGAGCCTAACTTAATCCAGCATGAACATAAACAAATGTGTTAAAAATAAAAACATCAAGTGAGGGCACAACTGACATAGCTATGCATGCACACTCATTCTGTGTTAACACTGGATGTTCATTAATAAGGGACACACAACAGTGCTACACTTATCTGTGCAATATCATAACATGAAAAAAGATAAATCACGCACAACATAATGCAGACATTTTTATTTCAGAAACATATATCGCAAGACAATTATATTGAACTAATATGAGTCAGCTATGTGTACTACACTGTAAGATATACTCTAACACAGTCTTAGTCAACCTAACTTACTTTTCACACCACGGTTCACCCTGGGACTATCACATACAGACAGATCCTGCCTTGTTTTCCCCACAGAGGCAATGGATGGGTGTATGACACCATGTTCAGATGAAGGAGAATGACTCTGAGTCAAAGGCCTTGTGACTGGCAGGACCACAGCAGATGTACTATCAGTTGACATCTCTGCAGGTTGGACCATGGACAGGGATTTCTGATTGCCAATGTTGGTTCTGCAGACAGGTGGCTTGCCTTTCACAGGTTGCATTTGTCTTTGCATAGTCATGGAATGCATAATCCTGTTAGTACTACAACACTGCTAAATTAACTTAGAGGCCAGGTTTCCACTGACTGTGCTACAGCTTGCAAACTCATTCTGAGTAGCCATTGCAGTCATAATATCGCAGTTTCTGTGCTCTTGTCCTTTATGTATAACATGTATCTGGTGTGCCACATGATCTGTGGCACCAGCAAGTGCATGGGTGTCTGAATGATGGTGTAGCTGTGCCCATTCATTTGTCTGGGGCAGGAAGTGCACACCCTCTGACACCTGGCCATGTCCAACATCTGCTCACCTAAATCTATGGTGATAACCTGTGTCTGGTTATTGTGCAGATCTGCCAGCAGCAGTGTTCCCAACTGTGGTGTTGATCAATGGCCTCACCCTGTTCAACAGCCACTGTGTCATTTTTCTCTGAATCCACAGACAATAGAGCC
Organism: Protopterus annectens; assembly: GCF_019279795.1. Classification (NCBI taxonomy): domain Eukaryota; kingdom Metazoa; phylum Chordata; order Ceratodontiformes; family Protopteridae; genus Protopterus; species Protopterus annectens. Next base: position 1,809,521,430 of record NC_056739.1, on the reverse strand, counting down.
TCCACATCTGATGATACATCAGGTGCAACATCTGTATCAACTACACGGAGGGACTCTCCAAAAAATGCTCCCTGTGCCAGGGGCCATATTACCATGCTGAGACATTTCATGAATTACATCATGGTCACTGGACGTGCTGCTAGATGAAAAAGACAATTGATGTGCCTATAGCACTTGATGATTATAAAATATACTTGGAGTATATATTTCACTACAATGATACAAATAACACTGACTTCACTTGCAGTCTAATGTATGTATAATTCACAGATTGTACATATCATAAATACATAATCTATTAACACAGCCAACATACATGACATACGTGATGCATAAAAACATAGCAACACACCTGGAAAACACTCTTGGGATGTTGTTGTTGTTGATCCACTGCGCTGAACTTCAACTAGTATAGGGAAAAAAGACATTACTGGATGACATCATTCACAAAATGTCTCAGGTGAACACAATTAAGAAAGACTGGATGTGCGACATGCCCTTACACAAGTGCAAATGAGGACTCCTGCTGTGTAGAGGTCATGGTTTATACTGTGGATCCTGCAGTGGGAAAGTAAACAGAAAGGCAGCCAGTCATTTATTTCTCAAAACTATTACTAACAACATCACATAGATACTACAGTAATATGGGATGGAAACCCACACTTGAGGTACATTGCAACTTTAAACCAGAAGGGCTTATAATGACAAATATTGATAAAGATGTCAGTCATCACATGTGCTAAACATTGTTGAATGTATTGACAATCCCACTGTAACATATCTGGTCTTTCTTCACTTGATAATGCATGGCTTGCCTTCCACTGGATGTGCCTGTAGTGTTCAAGGTTATGGAAACAACAATATTATGGTAAACAGCAGTGCCATTGCATGAAGTGGTGTCACCAAACAAAGTTTTGTGCAGAGCAATAGTATAGAGACACTCATCTGCTATTCCCTGCTGTAGATCCGAAGTAGATGGACCTGTGTATATTAATGCAATAAACATTACAACTGCAGTTTGCACTGCTCTGTCTCCAACTCAGAAGTACCAATACATGTAATTATGCTTACATTCATCATCCTCAATTAGTGTGGAAGTTTATTCATGGTGACTTTGAGGACACTGGAATGTATCCATGCACCCAACTGGATGGAGGAGGAGACAAACCAAATGATGAGGATGACAACCAAGCCCAGGAATTTCATTATGAGTGAAGTGTGGAACCGGATCGCAAAGGAGCATGGACAGAGGATGGGCATCTTCCGCAATGGAGTGCAGGTTCATCGCCATTATGATGAACTGCATCAGAGGGATGCAGATGACCTTCAAAGGAGTGTCAAACAGGTGTGGAGGCAGCCCATAGATCTTTATAGAAAATACCAATATTCTACGTATTCCTTAGTATTGCTAAAGATTTTACAGATATTTATTTTACCCATATATGTCATATATGTTTTGTATTAGACATATTTTAGTTGCTATATGAATTAGCTTGGTGGGATAATTCAAGACTCTGTACTCACTGTCCTCATCACTATAGATTTAATACTCATGTTGTTATTTTATCAAATAATTACTTTATAATAGTAACTATGACCATTGAAGTTGTACATATGTTTCTCAACATTTAAATGCATTATTTCATATAGTCATTGTCCTCGTGTATCACTGATGCCTGTGGCACCTAGGTTGCAGATGACTGCTCATTTCTTTGTTTTCCATTATAGTCCCACTATTTGACACACACACACACACACACACACACACACACACACACACACACACACACACACACATATATATATCAAAATAAAAAAAATCTTCCTTTTTTACATTTTTGCAAGGGGGAAAGCCCCCCTGCACCCCCACCCCCCTGCAAATTATATATACCAACTCCACGATCACACTACAGTGAGGAAAAGGGTAAATTTCCTGATCTTTGCTGTACTGCGATCTCCATTCAAAAGCTTCAAGTTTTCAAAAACTTGATCATATGGTCTTGTCCATATGGAGTCTGAGTTTCTGGCAACTCGATCAACTGATAGGGACCCATATATATATATATATATATATATATATATATATATATATATATATATATATACACACACACACAAATATATAGATATTTTCATAACCATATTTTATCTGCTGTGGGAATTAGCTTGTATGGATAGTTCAGTGGACTTCGTAATTACTGCTGTCTTGAATGTGGATTTGATTCCTATGTTGCTATCTTACTAAATAATTAAATAATGACCATCACTATGTCCATTGAAGATGTATATATGTTTTACTACATCTAACTACATAATTTCAAATTGCCGCTGTCTTTGTGTTTCTCTTAAGCCTACAGGACCTAAGCTGCGCATTACTGCAGATTTCAAAGTTTTTCTTTATAGTCTCGCTAAATTACCTATTGGACTGTTATAAGGTGTATATTCACATTTTAGGATTAATACATTCCCCCTTCCTAATAACACACATTTTTATAAGTAGTATAGTATGAACCTGTATAATAAGTAAAATAGTCAAAACAAAAACAATAAAAAATATTAGATTATTCTTTACATAACATCATAAATAGTAAAGCACACACATATATATATATTATATACATATATTATACATGTATTTTTCATATGACATTTGTCATGCATTTTAAATATGTTTAAATATGTTAAAGTTATTTAAAGAGTTTAAAACTCAATTTATTGATTGCTTTTGTGTACCATTTTATTCTATTCTGTTTTATTCTAATCTGTTTTATTCTAATTTGTTTGTGATAGGAATTTAAAGTCTATATTGCAAAAAAACTTTCAGCAAAACAGATTTAATTATGGTTGAACCAATTAATTCAGTAGCAATCATGTTAATTAATCAATTGACAAGAAGCTATGGATATATAAGATGTTGGTTTTCAAATAAAGTTGTTGTCTGATGAAGGTGGGGAGATTGCTCTCTACCAAAAGTGCTCATTTTCAATAAAAATCGATTATATTTCTGTTTTCGTTGGTGCAGAATGTGTGTTCCAAGTATATAACTTACATCATTCTTCCAATACAAGTAAACAGACATGTTAATTAATATACAAATTAATGTCCATAACATTGGTTAAACATATTGGGTTACATATGTCTTAAAAGCTGTAATGTCTTTACTATGAGAAGTGGAAAAATTGTATGCATTTTCCATATTCTGCAGTTTGTCACATGATTTCTGATAAACAGTTGTAGTAACTATTGTCTACAATGAAAGCCTAGTACAATTTGGCTGTGCCTATAAAACAATGGCCAGCATGGCTACATTTTGGCATGCTGTGGGTTTAAAACCACATAGGAAAACCTGTTGTCTTGCTTAACATTACCCATAACATTTAAAAAAAAAATCATATATTGCAATAGTTTATATTATGATTTATGTTGTGCATGGTAATGACTCACTGATCTAGTTTTTCTAGGAATAACACCATAATCTGTAACTGCCTAATAACATCATTTGTTGAACAAAGGCTTTTAAAGAGGAGTTTGTTTAGGACTATCATGTGCTGAGTATTAGCTTAGCTGGTACTGATATAGGCCAGCATGTCTACATTTTGTAGGTTGTGCATTCAAGTCTTAAAAGGGTGCCTATATATCTTAAACTGTTAAACTGATGTCATATGCCCATAGCATTCTTTTAGCAAAGCATTTTGCACTCATATTAATGTATAATTTGAGTTGTTGTAAATAACTCAGTTATTTGTTGCATTACAACTGATATATTCATAATGTGTAACATTTCATTAACATCAGCTATTTAACAGCAGTGCCAATACATCTTCATAAATCCAGTTATAATGAAAAGAAAAAAAATTATAATTAAAAATGAGAGGTTATGCTCATGAGTTTGGAAAATTGTTGGGAAAGATTTCTCACTAAAATTAATATATGTAAGAAAAATATAAGATATAAAAGGGCAGTATATAATATTGATAGAGTACCAAAGGATAAAATGTATTTTGTGACTACATTTAGTGCATTTAGTTCTAAGATTACTGAACTTTTAAAATATTATTGGGTTTATATTACTTCACAGAAAAATGTATGCACTTGGTTAGATAACCCTCTTGGGATATCTTATAGAAAGGGTAAAAATATTAAAAAGTTCTTAGTGAGAAGTAAATTTTACATGTCAGTAATGAATGTGGATCATCCAAAAGTTATGACAGGCACCCACGTTTGTGGTAAATATAAAGCATGTAAATATGTAGTAAATAGCTTTTTAGAATTAATGGTATAATTTTCAACAGCAGAGATCAGTTTTCATGTGACACTATAGGTGGGATTTATGCGGTAAAGTGTCCGTGCAATTTGTGTTATATTGGACAAAGAGACAATTTAAAGTGAGGCTTATGGAACATATAAGGGATGTTAAGAATTATAAAGAAGAGAGTCCTATAGCTAGGCATTTTTATGAATTTCAAAAGGCTGTAGTGAAGTTTTTAAAGGTTACTATTTTAGAGAAAATTAATGTTTCTTTTTTTGAAATTGAGTTGACTAAATGCAAACTTTTATTTAACAACAAACCAAAAACGTCACTGGGAACTGCTGCTGTACAAATGCTGTAAAATGTTTATTAAAACACAAAACAAACCAAAAAGTATCAAAGTGAGCACTTTCGGGCTAGGCCCTTCTTCAGACAAAGTGCTTCTCACAAACATCACATTTTAAAATAAACATACACCAATCACTCTTCAGTAAAAAAACCCACCCTGTTTTGATTGTTAGCTGAAACTAACAAGTCATCATTAAAAACACATTGCCACTACTCTTACTTAATAAAAAGTACGCCTACTTTTAAGTGTTGGCTTCAGAGGCACCATATCATTCAGCCCAGGTTGAATATGGGCTGTTAAATCTAAAATCCACTTTGATTCTATGGTTTCTGTCTTTAACCTAATGTCACCTCCTCTCATCCCACACATAGATTTAAATTTAGGGTGATAGCCAATGTATTCATTAATAAGAGAGGGGGTGACATTAGGTTAAAGACAGAAACCATAGAATCAAAGTGGATTTTAGATTTAACAGCCCACATTCAACCTGGGCTGAATGATATGGTGCCTCTGAAGCCAACACTTAAAAGTAGGCGGACTTTTTATTAAGTAAGAGTAGTGGCAATGTGTTTTTAATGATGACTTGTTAGTTTCAGCTAACAATCAAAACAGGGTGGGGTTTTTTACTGAAGAGTGATTGGTGTATGTTTATTTTAAAATGTGATGTTTGTGAGAAGCACTTTGTCTGAAGAAGAGCCTAGCCCGAAAGCGCTCACTTTGATACTTTTTGGTTTGTTTTGTGTTTTAATAAACATTTTACAGCATTTGTACAGCAGCAGTTCCCAGTGACGTTTTTGGTTTGCTGATTTATTTCTTTGCTGAACTGGGATTTGGCTAAGCACTAGCTTTATTCTTTTTGGATTTTAAACTTTTATTTAAGGAAGCTGTATATATTCTTAAATTTGATACAGTGTATCCTAATGGGTTAAATGAGAATTTCAATTGGAGGGTGCTTATTTAAATATGTAATTGATTTGTTTAATTGAATTATTGTTTTGCATTTTATATACATTTTCAGCTTGATTCAGTGTACTTTTTTAATCCTTGAAGGCTTTTCAGCCAAGACGTCAGAGTATTCAGTGCTTCTGTTAAATTTATTTTAGTTTTTATTATGTGGGTTTTCCCCTGGCTGCTGTCCATTCGTGGTCCCAGCATCTCTGACCTCGTACCCTGGTCTCCAACTTGCTGATCCTGCACTACTCTCTAGAATCTACCCACCTGAAGAGAAAGAACCCCTTCCAAATACCAGCAGTCTCATCATACTGCCTTCTATTCTTTGTCTCTTCACACTAAAGGAAGCAAGAAATACCCTGCTCTCCAACTTGCTGATCCTGCACTACTCTCTAGAATCTACCCACCTGAAGAGAAAGGACCCCTTCCAAATACCAGCAGTCTCATCATACTGCCTTCTATTCTCTGTCTCCTCACACTAAAGGAAGCAAGAAATACCCTGCTCTCCAACTTGCTGATCCTGCACTACTCTCTAGAATCTACCCACCTGAAGAGAAAGGACCCCTTCCAAATACCAGCAGTCTCATCATACTGCCTTCTATTCTCAGTCTCCTCACACTAAAGGAAGCAAGAAAGTATGTGGTATCCTAAAACCTGTTAGTAAAGCTCATAATTGTAATTACTGCTTACAGCAGCCTTTACCCACTTTCTATCCTGAAAACCACATAACTTTTACATCCATCATTGTAACCCCCCCTTCTTTAACCCTTAGTATATCCTTCCTTAGTCCTAGACCAGCTAAGTCCCATATAGAATTGCTTATCCTACTGTCTTATACTATATCTGAATTACATTTCTAAGGACTTTTATTTGATCTCAACACTATCATACTTCACCCTGGATTTTACATGTCAACACCTACCTATCCTCCTACACTTCACTAACACTGTAGTACTTAACTCTGTACTTACCCTCACCTAACTTACCTTCAGTAGTCAGCGTTTTGCTGATTGTTTTTTCTTGAACTGCTCCTTCACTTGTCTCTGACTCTAGTATACCTTTGCTAATAACCACCTCCACTCCCCTTAAACTTTCATCCTTATCCCTGCCCTACAGCTCCCTGTCTCTAGGCTGCAATCTGTTTCTACTTCTTCTTTTCTACTTGCCTTTCCTTGTAACTTTTTTATAATCTCTAATTCCTCTATCTTCTTTCCCATCCACCAGCCTTCTTCACTTTTGATCTGCTTAGCCCCTCCCTGCTGTACCTACTTTCAACTTCTCTCCACCCCTCTCTGCCTTATATCCCCTCATATCCCTTAAATACTCATGGTCCCTCGGGATGCCATCTTTATTATCTGGGTTTTCCCCTGGCTGCTGTCCGTTCGGGATCCCATCATCTCTGACCTCGGTAAGCAGTAACCTATAGTATTTGTCTTCATTTAACCTGATGTTTAGCTGCAAAACAATGTACTGTGTTTAAACAGTTATTAGGTTGGTCTGTATCACTAGTTTTGTTTATGCGGGTTCATTGTAATTGTGTAACGCCTACTTCTAATAGCGCTTCCCACATGGAACTGCGGAGGCCTCCTAATTTCATCTAGCGAGTACTCAAGTGCCAAATGCTAGTGTCTAAGTTCCTTTATCAGAGAAACAGTAAGCAAGCCTAGCAGCTCTGTAAATCCACTGTTGTCTAAGTACTCAATGGCTAAATACTAGAGTACAACAGCTTAATTGCATCTAAACTGAAAACAAGCCTAGTGTTTCTGCACATGTAGTGCTTTATAAGTCATGCACAACCTAGCTAATTAAATGTGATTATCCTCCGTTTTGGAAGGTTGTTATTTAAAACCTTTGTACTGGATAGCATCTTGAAGAAACTCTATATTAGCGGCATTCCTGCCAGTCTGCGTGGCCAGCTAAAAGTGAACTGCCATAAAGTTCTATATTGCTGATATTAACTGAGCTATTCATTACAGTCCTCCATAAGGCAAATGTACTCCTTTATTAAGTGAACTTGAAATGGGCACAAAAAGCAAGTAACCGACCCAGTTGAATGTATTAAGCTGGAAGGTGAATGCTCTTTCAGTGTGGTAGCATTGGTGCTTATTCTTCATAATATAGTACCTATTTGTACTAATGAGGTAGCGACTATTCAGTACTATTGTAGAAATATTGAATGAGTCTGTGAAGTTAAACGCTTATTCAGTGTGTTAGTATTGGTGTTTAGTCTAGAGTTTGGTTCCTATTTGTAATAATAAGGTAGCGATTATTCCTGTGCTAATGTAAAATACTGTATGAAGCAGATATTACTGTTGAATCTTGGTGCGACTGCCACCTGGCCTACATCATACATCATATATCTGTTCCTGATACTAGCAGAGTCGCTATGTTACTTGTTCTAATAAACTGACATTTCCAGTAGTACTAATGTATTATATACCATAGCTTACTGTTGATTAGTGACTCGTAGTCCTCCTGAGTCTTCAGGTAGGGCCTTGCTTAAATAATTAAATAAATAAATAAATAGTAGGTACCTACATTTTAATGCAATAGCAGTAGTTAGCTGTTTATATATTTTCTAGCTTCTACATTGCTGAAAGAATGAATAAATGTTTGCACTGTTTTTATTTAAACTCTTAAGAAATATTTGCTAGATAAAATTATATATGTCTAACTGCTTTTATTTCTGTCTCTCCCCACTTTGTCTATCTCTCCCTAAAGTACCCTGCTCTCCAACTTGCTGATCCTGCACTACTCTCTAGAATCTACCCACCTGAAGAGAAAGGACCCCTTCCAAATACCAGCAGTCTCATCATACTGCCTTCTATTCTCTGTCTCCTCACACTAAAGGAAGCAAGAAATACCCTGCTCTCCAACTTGCTGATCCTGCACTACTCTCTAGAATCTACCCACCTGAAGAGAAAGGACCCCTTCCAAATACCAGCAGTCTCATCATACTGCCTTCTATTCTCTGTCTCCTCACACTAAAGGAAGCAAGAAATACCCTGCTCTCCAACTTGCTGATCCTGCACTACTCTCTAGAATCTATCCACCTGAAGAGAAAGGACCCCTTCCAAATACCAGCAGTCTCATCATACTGCCTTCTATTCTCAGTCTCCTCACACTAAAGGAAGCAAGAAAGTATGTGGTATCCTAAAACCTGTTAGTAAAGCTCATAATTGTAATTACTGCTTACAGCAGCCTTTACCCATTTTCTATCCTGAAAACCACATAACTTTTACATCCATCATTGTAACCCCCCCTTCTTTAACCCTTAGTATATCCTTCCTTAGTCCTAGACCAGCTAGCTCCCATATAGAATTGCTTATCCTACTGTCTTATACTATATCTGAATTACATTTCTAAGGACTTTTATTTGATCTCAACACTATCATACTTCACTCTGGATTTTACATGTCAACACCTACCTATCCTCCTACACTTCACTAACACTGTAGTACTTAACTCTGTACTTACCCTCACCTAACTTACCTTCAGTAGTCAGCGTTTTGCTGATTGTTTTTTCTTGAACTGCTCCTTCACTTGTCTCTGAGTCTAGTATACCTTTGCTAATAACCACCTCCACTCCCCTTAAACTTTCATCCTTATCCCTGCCCTACAGCTCCCTGTCTCTAGGCTGCAATCTGTTTCTACTTCTTCTTTTCTACTTGCCTTTCCTTGTAACTTTTTTATAATCTCTAATTCCTCTATCTTTTTTCCCATCCACCAGCCTTCTTCACTTTTGATCTGCTTAGCCCCTCCCTGCTGTACCTACTTTCACCTTCTCTCCACCCCTCTCTGCCTTATATCCCCTCATATCCCTTAAATACTCATGGTCCCTCGGGATGCCATCTTTATTATCTGGGTTTTCCCCTGGCTGCTGTCCGTTCGGGATCCCATCATCTCTGACCTCGGTAAGCAGTAACCTGTAGTATTTGTCTTCATTTAACCTGATGTTTAGCTGCAAAACAATGTACTGTGTTTAAACAGTTATTAGGTTGGTCTGTATCGCTAGTTTTGTTTATGCGGGTTCATTGTAATTGTGTAATGCCTACTTCTAATAGCGCTTCCCACATGGAACTGCGGAGGCCTCCTAATTTCATCTAGCGAGTACTCAAGTGCCAAATGCTAGTGTCTAAGTTCCTTTATCAGAGAAACAGTAAGCAAGCCTAGCAGCTCTGTAAATCCACTGTTGTCTAAGTACTCAATGGCTAAATACTAGAGTACAACAGCTTAATTGCATCTAAACTGAAAACAAGCCTAGTGTTTCTGCACATGTAGTGCTTTATAAGTCATGCAGAACCTAGCTAATTAAATGTGATTATCCTCCGTTTTGGAAGGTTGTTATTTAAAACCTTTGTACTGGATAGCATCTTGAAGAAACTCTATATTAGTGGCATTCCTGCCAGTCTGCGTGGCCAGCTAAAAGTGAACTGCCATAAAGTTCTATATTGCTGATATTAACTGAGCTATTCATTACAGTCCTCCATAAGGCAAATGTACTCCTTTATTAAGTGAACTTGAAATGGGCACAAAAAGCAAGTAACCGACCCAGTTGAATGTATTAAGCTGGAAGTTGAATGCTCTTTCAGTGTGGTAGCATTGGTGCTTATTCTTCATAATATAGTACCTATTTGTACTAATGAGGTAGCGACTATTCAGTACTATTGTAGAAATATTGAATGAGTCTGTGAAGTTAAACGCTTATTCAGTGTGTTAGTATTGGTGTTTAGTCTAGAGTTTGGTTCCTATTTGTAGTAATAAGGTAGCGATTATTCCTGTGCTAATATAAAATACTGTATGAAGCAGATATTACTGTTGAATCTTGGTGCAACTGCCACCTGGCCTACATCATACATCATATATCTGTTCCTGATACTAGTAGAGTCGCTATGTTACTTGTTCTAATAAACTGACATTTCCAGTAGTACTAATGTATTATATACCATAGCTTACTGTTGATTAGTGACTCGTAGTCCTCCTGAGTCTTCAGGTAGGGCCTTGCTTAAATAATTAAATAAATAAATAAATAGTAGGTACCTACATTTTAATGCAATAGCAGTAGTTAGCTGTTTATATATTTTCTAGCTTCTACATTGCTGAAAGAATGAATAAATGTTTGCACTGTTTTTATTTAAACTCTTAAGAAATATTTGCTAGATAAAATTATGTATGTCTAACTGCTTTTATTTCTGTCTCTCCCCACTTTGTCTATCTCTCCCTAAAGTACCATGCTCTCCAACTTGCTGATCCTGCACTACTCTCTAGAATCTACCCACCTGAAGAGAAAGGACCCCTTCCAAATACCAGCAGTGTCATCATACTGCCTTCTATTCTCTGTCTCCTCACACTAAAGGAAGCAAGAAAGTGTGTGGTATCCTAAAACCTGTTAGTAAAGCTCATAATTGTAATTACTGCTTCTGAGGTTATAGAGCATGCCCCCAACCTAGACAGCCAGCAGCCTTTACCCACTTTCTATCCTGAAAACCACATAACTTTTACATCCATCATTGTAACCCCCCTTCTTTAACCCTTAGTATATCCTTCCTTAGTCCTAGACCAGCTAGCTCCCATATAGAATTGCCCTACATAGACTTTCTCTCCACTAAGTAGCACCCTTCCCCTCTCCTTCCTATCTCATGCTTATCCTACTGTCTTATACAATCTCTGAATTACATTTCTAAAGACTTTTATTTGATCTCAACACTATCATACTTCACCCTGGATTTTACATGTCAACACCTACCTATCCTCCTACACTTCACTAACACTGTAGTACTTACCTCTGTACTTAGCCTCACCTAACTTACCTTCAGTAGTCAATGTTTTGCTGATTGTTTTTTTTTGAACTGCTTCTTCACTTGTCTCTATCCGCTCTGTTCGCTCTGTGGGCTCACTCCGCTCCCCTACCCTACCCCCAATTCCCACCCACCCCAGTGCATCTACACTTATTCTAACCCCATATCACCTGACCACTCCACGCAGCCAATCATCTTCACTCCTCCCACCTCCCATAGTACCTGACCCCTTCCAAAATCCAATTATCTTCTTTCCTCCCAAACACCACACCTATCTTCCTCTCATCCAATTAACAGTATCCACCAAACACAATATGGCATATACCATGCTCTCCTTTCTAATATGCCTCCTACTAATCCTCACAGCCCTAACCTACACAACGTCCCTACACACACACATTTCATCACCCCAAACCACCTACCATACAACACAACCCTTCACACCAACAAAAGGCCACAAAAGCTTCCCTATATCCCCCTCTCTACTTGAAAACAGCAAAATAGTACTCATACTCAAGAAGTACTGTTTAACATCTCTCACTAGAAAGATACCAGACAAGCTTTACATATATATGCTACAAGCAATCAGACGTCATATACTGATAAAGAAATACCTCCTTACCTCTGGTGACATTCAACCAAATCCAGGACCAAACAACATCATACCCCCAAACAAACACACAACAGACCTACTCATCATAAACCTTAACACTCGTAGTATATCTAATAAAATTACTCATGTACACGCATTCATAACCCACTACTCCCCCGATATACTAACCATAACAGAGACCTAGTTAAATCCCAGCACAAGGAATGAAGAAATTCTCCCTCCAGGATATAACATCATTAGACTAGATAGAATAGGAAAGAAGGGAGGGGGCATTGCAATTATCTATAAAAATATACTTACTATACAACCCCTACCAACCCCTCCACCAAAATTTGACAATGCTGAAATCATAGTAATTATGCTACAACTAAACAATAAAAAGAGTATCAATATTCTCTGTGCATATATCCCTCTAGGCAATAACACCATTAAAATTGAAGAAATTCTGCAATAGACAAAAGATAACCTCCCACAAGAGACTATTCTGCTAGGAGACCTAAACACTGATTGGCTAGCCTGCAACTCTAAAAACCCCACTAGCCACATCAACCTGTATGGATTCTCTCAACTAATTCTAAAACCTACTAGAGTAGATAAGAAGTCCCAAAAAAAAATCCATATTAGATTGGACATTAGTGAACTACCCAGAACAAAAGTATCTCATAGGTTGTCTACCAGAAAGCCTCAGTGACCATCTCCCAATATTTCTCCTATGCAGACGTACTAACATACCCAAACCTACTGTCTTTAGACAAGTCAGAAATGATCGCAAGGTTAACCCTCTAGATCTCAACACTGTATTAAAAAAATGCAACTGGGAACCTTTACATACCCTGAACTTGGACCTAGCAGTGGACTACTTTAATAATACTTTCATTAAGGTCCTTGACCAAATAGCACCCATAAGAACTATTAGAGCTAAAGTCCACTCAGCTCCTTGGCTTACTAACCCCAATAGAGCCCTATTAAAATCTAGAGACAAGCCATGGAAAACCTAGAAGAAAGACAACACTAGTCTTTTTTAAACAAAACTATCAACATCTTAGAAACCAGGCTAAACAGCAAACTAAGCTTGATAAACAAAACTACTACCTAAATATCCAAAACAAATACTCCAACAGCCCACAAAAGTTCTGGCATGCAACTAACTCCCTACTAAAACCAGGAAAAAATACCACACCCTCTCCCACCTCAACCTCCACAGATACAACTACCGAAATAGCCTCAAAATTCAACCAACATTTCACTGAATCCATTAACTCACTATCCACTCAACTAGCCAAAAATAGCTACATACCCATGCCTACAGCGCCTAACAACTCTGTTCCTCTTACCTTCTCACCTATCCCAACCTCTACCATAAAGAAACATCTCTTAAAACTAAAACCCACTACCCTCGCAGCAGATGGGCTACCAGCACATTTCCTAAAAATGGCAGCCAACACCATAGCCTACCCAGCCTCAATCCTTATCAACCGCTCTATACAGGAGTCATATATCCCTCATCTATGGAAAGTTTCCTATATTATTCCCCTTCACAAGGGAGAAACCTCCTATGATTTTTCAAACTACTGACCCATTGCTATTCCGTCACCTTTATCAAAGATACTAGAAAAATGCATACACTCTCAAGTCATGCACTTCCTAAACCTAAACAATCTCCTCTCACCCACACAACATGGCTTTCGCCCTCACCACAGTACAACCACTGCCCTCCTCTCCTTCACAGACCTAGTTAACCAACATATGAATAACAACAGATTCGTATCAGCCATATTCCTTGACCTCTCAAAAGCATTTGACATGGTCTCTCACTCCATACTAATAGATACCCTCACCTCCCTAGCCTTCACCCCAAACACTATTGCTTGGTTTAAAAGTTACCTATCAGAATGACAACAAGCTGTCCAGTGGCAAGGAGCTTTATCATCTCTGCTCCCAACCACAATTGGTGTACCCCAAGGCTCCATACTAGGACCGCTTCTCTTCTCGATTTTTACCAATAACCTATACACATGTACCCTGCATGCCTCACTAATCCAGTATGCAGATGATTCCACCCTCATATGCTCAGCCCCATCCCTGACCTCCCTACAGCATCTCACCCAAGAGTCCTTCACCTCAGTAGAAAAATGGATAACTAACATTCAACTTATCCTAAATCCTAACAAAACCAAACTACTACTTTTTACTCCAAACAAATCAAAAACAACTCCAGTCTTCTTCTCCATCTGCTCCAATAATGGTACTATCATCTCTCCCTCTCTCCACACCAAGCTCCTTGGCATCAAAATAGACAACAACCTCCACTTTAACATCCATATCTCTCAAACTATAAATAAGGTGCACAAAAAATGGGTTCCTTATACAGGCAAAAGAACTTTCTAACTAATCAAGCTAAAGTCACCCTAGCTCAAACCCATCTCCTATCTACACTACTGTATGCAGGCCCAATTCTTACTTACATTAAGAAATCTGACCTAGACAAACTTGAGTCCTGTTATAACAGAATTGCCAAGTTTGCCAAAAACTCCCCATTTAGAACCCATCACTGCATACCTCTCAGACAACTTCAATGGCTCGAACTGCCACCGTTGCTACTATAGCACCAACTTGTTTTATCATACATTCTAAAACAACCTGACAAAATTCCTGCTCTAAGGCATCTACTGACCAGCCACACTCCAAATTGTCCACTCCGCTCAGCCAACAAATCACTCCTCACTATTACCTCAGCAAATAATAAAGCCGGAAAATCTCTCTTTTCACACACTATAGCCAAAACTTGGAATAATCTCCCCCCATCTGTGATTTCTGCAGCTAACACCACTCTATTCAAAAACTCCCTTAAGACTCATCTTACAAGTTCTTGGTTTTGTCCATGTATTACATAGTCCACAATCTGTGACCTCTACAACCATCTCGTATCTCCCTTTTCATGCCCCAATAAATATGTTTCCTGAAAATATTATATATGGAAAACATGTACCTGTTAAAATCTGACTGCTGCTCTTTGCAATTTAAATGTATATATGTAAATATTTTTTGATTGCAATTGTCTACTGTATTTTTATCTCTTTTTGACTTCTTTCTAGAAATCTCTAGTTAATAGATACGACTTCCTACACATTGTATTATATGTTTATTTTATGTAATGTGTTGTTCTAATGTAACTAGAGCTTTTCTCCCCGGACCTCCTCTGTAAACGGACCTCGTCCAGTTGGACCATCCCGGTAAACAAAATTAAAATAAATAAAATAAAATTAATAAATTATTTTGGTTTTCTGGCCGTTGCATTTTCTTTGCTGCTGTTTCATTCTTTTTGTTGTATTATTTGGATTTCAGTTTGGTTCATGGCCAGTGATCCACAATATAATATTCCACGAGTCCTTTGTGAGACTGTGGGTGATGGGACTCAAATGTTGTTGGACAGTTTTTTATCTAACAATGGTGAGCGCCCGTCTTATGGCAATAATGTGGTGAATAATGGACAACAATCGTGCCATACTTGGGAGTGCTGGAAGGAAGAAAGAAATAAGCGTTGCCATAATCCTTTTCAAAATGTAGGTCGAAAGTTACCAGCATCTATTACAGAAGAAGCCAAGTCTCTTTATGAGCAATTAGAAAAACATATATGGAAAGAGACTGCTACATTTTTTAACCTGTCTGGTTTACAAAAATATCTTGACTTAGATATTACTCCGAGGGGTCTCAGAGTGTATAAAGATCCCACAACTCCCTTTAATTTAGACAATGCTACAGATGCACAATTCCAGAAGTGCTGGGTTGCTGCAGCGCATAGGTGCACTTCAGAATGGATCCAGATTTTGGTGGAACAAGATAACATCAAACAAAAGGAGTTCAGGGAAAAAATTAAAATGTGCACAATTCCCTTTCAATGAATATACAGTGGCAAGTGCTTGATACTTTCTTAGTGGATCTTATTACTAGTTACACAATTATGAGAAAGAGCTACTAGAAAGGAAGAAAAGAAAACTTTTTCATGATATTAGGGACTATGAAAGTGAGAGGGTTTTTATTGCAAGAGCCAATATGAAGAAGCCATGTAAATCTGTTAGATTCAATACCATGGGGGAAGAAGAAAAAACATTGAATTCTTCCTATTCAGCATCAGATGGCCAACATACATCATTTGAAGAAGACAATGAACAAGTAGACTATCCAGCTCTTCCTGCTGCTCACCAACCAGGAAATTTTTGACAGACTTTTCGGAAGGAAGAATACAACCATAGAGGAGGTAAATTGGGGAGAAAATGTCCATTTGAACACCAAGAAAATACATACAGGGAATTTAATTCAAATAGAGGACACAAGAGAGGAAAATGGTAATGTATTATGTAATTATGTTGTTAATTTATCTAGTTATAATTTCTGTGACACAGAGTTGTCAGTTTTAAATCAAGGCTTAAAATGTATTCCTACTTTTTTGACGCGGATACATGAGTTAAAATGTGATATATATACATATTGTAGGAAATTACATCTTTGCCATTTTTTTAAAGACAAACAAGAGCCTGATGATGTGTGTTATTGTGAGAGTGACACAGAGAGCTCTTGCGATAGCTTTTACTCTTGTGACTCTGAAAATATATCGAACGCTTACTGTTGTTTGGACACTAAAAACATTCATTATGAAAGTACTTTTGCCCCTCCTGTTTTAAATGCCGAAGTATCATAGTTCAATGATAATGTCAATTTTGCTGTTGAAAATGCTTGTCATGAGTTTAACCGTAATGTACATTGTGTGAAGTATAATTTATCTTTACAAGAATGGAAGTCTTTAAAAAAACTTAGCCAAATGAGAGAAATTGTCTTTAAACCATCTGATAAAAGCAATAAGTTGGCTGTTATGCATTATCTGTATTATATGGATATATGTATGGAACATCTTAAGAATGACACTGTCTATGAGAAGGTCCATGTTTCTGTGTATGAGAATGCAATAATGGAATATACTGAATTATTATGTAAGGGTGTCAGATTGGTTTATTTCTCTGATACAGATGTTAAAAAGAAGTTCCATACAAAGGATTGTAGAATGGCATATTTCTACTGCCTTCCAAAGATACACAAACATTTGACTAGACCTCCAGGAAGGCCAATAGTCTCAGGATGCCAGTATTTTCTCCATAATATTGGATTATTTTTGCATGACCATTTGACATCTTTGGTGTATAAGCTGCCTTCTTATATTGGAGATGTCTTTGATTTTTTACATAAAATTGAAGACATCAAGTGGAATGAATCTTTATATTTCATCATTTTAGATGTTAACAGTCTATACACAAATATTTCACATGATTTTGGCAGAGAGGCACTTGTTTTTTTTTTTCTGGGTGATAGTCCAGTTTCAGTATATATTGTTGAATTGTTAGAATTTTGTCTTTCTAACAACTTTTTTGAGTTCAACAATATTTTATTTAGACAAAAGCAAGGCATGGCGATGGGGACTCCTTTTGCCCCCATGTATGCCAAATTAAGTATGGGTTTTTTTGAACATGAACATCTCTATAGAAATTCATTTTTTTTGTCAATATGTGTTGAGGTATTATAGATATACTGACAATCTCATTTTTATAGTTAAAGATGGACATAATTTAGTTTCTGAATTTATTTCTTGTTTAAATCAAAATAGGTTTGGTTTGAAATTTGATGGGCTTAAAATAGGCACTAGTGTATCTTTTTTGGATGTAAATATTAGTATAGAAAATTTTGGACTACATTCTTTTGTACATAGGAAATTTGAATCAGGAACACAATATGTACATGGTAACAGTTGTCACTCTGTACACACTTTACATGCATTACCGTATGGTGAGATGCTTTGTGTCTCTAAATTATGCAATAATTTAGTTGATTTTTAAATATGATCTTAAAGTTATGGTGGACATGTTTAAAAAGAGAGGTTATACTCATGAGTTATTGGAAAATTGTTGGGAAAGATTTCTCACTAAATTAATATATGTAAGAAAAATATAAGATATAAAAGGGCAGTATATAATATTGATAGAGTACCAAAGGATAAAATGTATTTTGTGACTACAGTTAGTGTATTTAGTTCTAAGATTATTGAACTTTTAAAATATTATTGGGTTTATATTACTTCACAGAAAAATTTATGCACTTGGTTAGATAACTCTCTTGGGATATCTTATAGAAAGGGTAAAAATATTCAAAATTTCTTAGTGAGAAGTAAATTTTACATGCCAGTAATGAATGCGGATCATCCAAACGTTATGACAGGCACCCACATTTGTGGTAAATGTAAAACATGTAAATATGTAGTAAATAGCTTTTTTAGAATTAATGGTATAATTTTCAACAGCAGAGATCAGTTTTCATGTGACACTATAGGTGTGATTTATGCGGTAAAGTGTCCATGCAATTTGTTTTATATTGGGCAGACAAAGAGACAATTTAAAGTGAGGCTTATGGAACATATAAGGGATGTTAAGAATAATAAAGAAGAGAGTCCTATAGCTAGGCATTTTTATGAATTTCATAATAGCTGTAGTGAAGTTTTAAAGGCTACTATTTTAGCGAAAAATTAATGTTTCTTTTTTTGAAATTGAGTTGACTAAATGCAAACTTTTATTTAAGGAAGCTGTATATATTCTTAAATTTGATACAGTGTATCCTAATGGGTTAAATGAGGATTTCAATTGGAGAGTGCTTATTTAAATATGTAATTAATTTAATTGAATTATTGTTTAGCATTTTATATAAATTTTTAGCTTGATTCAGTGTACCTTTTTACTCCTTGAAGGCTTTTCAGCCGAGACGTCAGAGTATTCAGTGCTTCTATTAAATTTATTATGGTTTTCTGGCCGTTGTATTTTCTTTCTAAATCTAGTTATATGTCTGAGGAATTTATTAGGTTAATACTGTATTCTGTTTAAAATTCTGTGAAGCACTGTTTTGTTATGAAATACTGAAGTCAATCAGTCAATTGAACAACTGGCTAATACTGGAATTTTGAAGGACTGTGATGGGTCTGCTAACAGTTGCAATGAAGGGCAGGGAAGATAGGGTCTATATCGTATATTCAAAATTCCAAAATGTCAAATACCATATGTTCAAACTTGGAATTTTGAATATTGAAAACATCGAATGCTCAGAATAGCAAATTTTTTCCCTGGGAAAAAAAATTTGCTGTTCCGAGAAACATACACCCAACACAAGCACACCAAAATAAATAAACCACACACATACATTTAACAAAACCCAACCCCAACTAAACCACACATACATTACTAGCTATCCACTTACCTTAACCCACACCCTAACCCTAAGGTCCGTAACTATAGCACACTTACCCTACAAATCTATACACAAACAAATTAATTAATACACACACATACAGTTAACAAAACACAATCCTACAGTACACCATACATACAATACTAACTATCCACTTACCTTAACCCACACCCTAACCCTAAGGTCCATAACTCTCGCAACACAGAGGAGGAAATACGAAGCCATGGAACGGCCCACCGAAACCTTGCCCTAGGTAAGATTTCGATGTTCCGGGGCTTCGATATTTTCACCATTCGATATTTTGGGTTCGATGTTTTCACATTCTGCATTGTACCTCTTCAGAATTTTGATACAGACTCAGGAAGATATATGTCTTTAACTAGTAATGTGGAATTTTAAGGAATAAAGGTCTTCACACATACTCTTTCTGTATCTATAATGTACAGCAACATGTATGGCTCTGTTCATACAAGCTGGATGATAAAACACTGTATGAGGAATGGATTATCTCAATTGTTAATTTCTCTGAACACAGAGCTGACATGAATGCAATCTGAAAACAGTTTAGCAACATGAGCAGCACATATTCATAGTTTGTTATCCTAAACCAAGAGCATTCTTAGTATACCATCCACCATCAGGATAATATCATAACATTAAGTCTTTTCATTGCCTGGAAAATATGCTTTTATAGCTAAGATGTGTTAGGTAAGCAGATAAGTCTCAAGTTTAGAGTTTGGATGTTGATTGCATCTCCAGGTTTGAATATCATGTCCTCCAATCTGTGTTCAAATTTGGTAACTCCTGAATGTTACAATTTCAACTGAGTATTGTGCTAAAGTTCTTCAGAATAGCAGTCTACAAAATATGTTGTGAAATGTTTATTCTTGTTATTTAATTAATTATTTTTTTATTTATTTATTTTACATTTGTTTACCAGGATAGTCCGACTGGACCAGGTCCATTTACAGCAGAAGCCCGGGGAGAAAAGCTCCATTTACCAACATGAAACATAAATAGAAAAATGATAATACAATGGTATCAAACTGGCATCATTATCTGACAATTGAGAGCTAGCTCTCCATTTGCTTAATCATTTTTAAATATTTTATTTTTTATTTTAGACAACAAGGACCACAGTCAAAAACAGAGCAATGTGCATCGAGCAGATGCACAGTCCTGAAAACCAGTAGAGGGAAAGAGGCATGTTATATATTGTATATGTATTATTAGCCAATATGCATATTTCACTGCTTTCAGGCCTGTAATTTTCAAAAATACATTTTTATTTATTAGAATGCAGAAATACCCATCATGCATCAGTAAGGTAAGTGAAATCAGTAAATGATAGCTGTCATTACAACTGTGTGTGAAACCTATAATGTAGATGAATTGTGTATTTTTGATCAATTTTGTCAGCACACATTATTTTAGAAATACATCCACAATATAAAGCATAATTTGTTGTGTGTCTCTGACACACGGGTTATAAAGTCCATGGATTGCATGCAAGTGTAAGTGCTATACTTATTGCTTAAGATGAGTAGTTTGGTACATATTTATGCCTGGTTGTGTTTTTTGATGTTTGATGTGTGGCGCATAGCTTGTATCTTCACAAAGTGAATGGCTGTCTGTGGTGGCAGTGATAGTATATCTGTTTGCACACTGTGTGGCATGGCCATAAGTTCATCTTTGGTATTGCACTTGCCTCACACAGCATGTGTGTGTATAAAAACACTGCTATAGCCTAGGTTGACTGTACTTGAGTGGGTACCCAATTGAGAGCAGCAGTTGACAATGATCAATTTTAACAATTGGCTAAAGTATTGGTGTCATTCAAAGGTGATCCAGTGTCTGTCAGCCTGG
Organism: Protopterus annectens; assembly: GCF_019279795.1. NCBI lineage: Eukaryota > Metazoa > Chordata > Ceratodontiformes > Protopteridae > Protopterus > Protopterus annectens. Next base: position 1,809,500,323 of record NC_056739.1, on the reverse strand, counting down.
GACGACATGCTCGACAAGCCACGTTGCTTCGCTAGGGATGGCTGTCACCCCTGGGCTTTCAAATACTGGCTAAGGCTCTTGCCACCCCCATAGTGCCTTTTTTAGACAAGGCTCAAAAGACAAAACTACCTCCATAGACAACACAAGGAAAAAAACTAAGGGTAATGCTGCTCAATGCCAGAAGCCTAAACCTCAAGATGCATGCACTCAAGGCTCTCCTCAGTATGGAGAATATCGATATCTGTGCAGTAACAGAAAACTGGTTCAAGGCTCCCGAGAGCACCCCAGCACTACCAGGTTATACCTCATACCATGCTTTTCGGCCCCAAAACTCAGACCGGACCACAAAAGGAGGGGGAGTATCCATATTCATCAAAGATACCCACACCTCCAGGTTAGTGGCACTGCACAAACCATTGGAGACCATCCATGTGCAACTAACAGTGGGCAAAACTGCTTTTCAGTTTGTAGCCTGCTACAGACCACCCTCCCAAACTCAGGAACCCCACACAGCTTTCCTGAGAACACTGGAGAATATGAAGGTCTCTCCAAACACCATAATATTGGGTGACTTCAACTACCCAGACATTGACTGGGAAAGCTACTCAAGCCCCAACACCCTCGCCCAACGGTTCCTAGAATTTATAAACTCAAATGCTATGGAACAACTGGTCACCACTCCCACAATAGGGGAAAACATATTGGACCTGGTCATCACCAACATGGGGAGTCTATGTTCCACACCAGAGGTATACCCCTCATTAGTAAGATCAGACTATACATTTATCTCACTGGACATCCATATCCCATCCCTACCCCCAGGCAAGGAAACCACAGTGAATAATTTCTCAAAAGCAAACTTCACACTGCTCAAAACCAAGGTGGAATCCTTCAAAGCCCCTGGGCCAATGGAAAATACTGCCCAAACCACAGAATCCTTTACAAACACATTCTATGGATACCTACAGGAATGCATGGATCGTGCTATCCCAAATAAAACCAAGACTCACTCCTCCAAAGACAGGAGTTATACAACAGAAGGAGGAAGCTACTACATGATAGAGCAAAATCCCAAAAAGGGAAGGCATCTCTGATCAGCACTAACAAGAAATTACGATCTCTCATAAAATCATCTAAGGCCAGCTTCGAAAGAAAAATTGCACAAGACGATAAAGATAATCACAAGACCTTCTTTAGTTATGTCAGGAATCTGGGTGGAAACTCCCAGATATGCTCTGAGTTAGTGCAAAATGACAATAAATACACTGAACCCACAGACATTGCCAACATCCTGGCAGACAGGCTCAGTGAACCCCCCCCCCTTTCCCCCCAAAAGAGCAAATGTCTATCCCAACAGAATGTAGCCTCCCTGACATCACAGATGCACAGGTGAGAGCTTCCCTCTCCAAAGCAAAAAAACACAGCATCAATGTGACCGGACAGTGTCCTGGGCTGCGTCCTACATGAGCTCCAAGAAGAACTGAACCCTCACATAAAGTCACTATTTAATCTCAGCCTTACTACAGGATATGTACCCAAGGAATGGCGTACAGCAACAGTGGTCCCGCTCCACAAAGGTGGTGCCACAATGGACCCTGGAGACTATACGCCTGACTAGTCTGGTCTGCAAAGCTATGGAGAGCATCATCATGGAACTCATAAACAAAGACATTGAGAACCTCCAGACACTGGATCCTACCCAATTCGGCTTTGTTAAGGGCAGATCTTGCCTCTTGAACTTGGTCGACTTCTTTGAAACAGTTACCAAGGCCATAGATGAAGGGAAGGTAGTCTACACAGCCTACCTGGACCTCGCAAAAGCCTTCGACACAATACCCTACTTGGGCATCATAAATAAGCTCACCAGCCTAAATATCAACCCATATGTCACAAGATGGGTTGCAAACTGGCTCAGGGATAGAACCCACATGGTCAGAATTGCAGGTGCCATGTCAGACTCTAAACCAGTTACAAGTGGCGTCCCACAAGGCTCAGTCCTGGGACCACTCTTGTTCGGTATATATTTCTCTGAGGTACAGGCTAACATGGGAGGACTATGGCTGACCAAGTTCACAGATGACTGCAAACTGGGTGTCATAATCAACTCTCTGGCTGACACAAGCATCCTCCAAAAGGGTCTCACAGAGACGGATAACTGGTGCCAGAGCCATGGCCTGAAGCTAAATGTCAAAAAGTGCATAGTCATCCCCTTTGGGAAAAACAATGTGCCCACAAATTACCACATAGGTGGCAATCCATTAAGTACGGAAGAAGTAATTAGGGATTTGGGGACCCAAGTAGATAGTAATCTCTCCTTTGAAAATCACGTTGCCAAAGTGGTTAGAAAGACCTTCTATATAGCCCACCTTATCACGAAAGGGTTCACATCTAGATCAAGAGATGTCATTGTGCCTCTCTACTCATCACTCATCAGGCCCATAATTGAATACAATGCCCCATTTGGGATGTACCTTACCCGACACCAGCAGCAACTGGAAAGACCCCAGACGTACCTCACCAAGAGGCTCAAGGGACTCAAACAGATGCCCTATTCAGTTCAGCTAAAGAAACTCCAGCTCTACTCAGTTGCTTACCGCCTACTTAGAGGCGATCTATGCCTGCCATATAAAACCATGTCCAACCCAGAATTAATGGACATGCTCCACCTCAGGAAATCCAAATCCCTTAGAGCTACACGCTCCAGGGACCTAAACCTCAGCACAGAAATCAATAGGATATGCTGGAGGGACAGATTCATATCCCAGAGGCTCCTCTCACTCTGGAACAAAATCCCAACCCATGTTAGGCAGAGCCCCTCACTGACCCTCTTCAAGAGAAATCTTGACGAGTGGATGGCAGATCATAAGTTTACCCCTGGGATCTCATCTGTGTCCCTGCTTGACAGAGGCACAGTAAGCTAACCTTAAAAGGGCTAACTTCTGTGACCTACTGTACCGAGGCACAGTCAACTAATCTAAAAGGGTGGCAAAAGCCAAACACATTCTGGCTAGGCTTATAAATGCCCTAAGCAGAAAGCCTAGTATCAGCCTATGAACATACGAACCTAAGAACACACCATGCAACAACATTGGTATTTTTTTTTCTTCAAACACTTTTTTTTTTTTTTTTATGAAACTTGCCATGCTTAGGCTGACTGGCGCTTGAGCAGATACCCATTTGACAGCAGCAGTTCTGCAGGTCTACATTGATATTGTTTCTGTCTACAAACACTTTAAAGAAAAAAACACTGCTAAAGCCTAGATTGACTGACACTTGAGCAGGTAACCCTTTTAATAATGGCAGGTAATAACTGGCAATCATGTTCCAAAATATCTAATTTGTAAGCCTTCTGATTCCTGATTGATTTGGAAGAGAATGCATACAGCTGTCATCACCAGTACTACTAACATATATATTACATTCTGATATGTGTACAATTGTTTTGATTGTATATATCACATTGATTTTAGTGTTGTATTCATTATATTGACGTGTGTTCAGCCATATATCATTTTGCCTGTTTCAGAAGGTTGTCATATGTTGTGTCTATTGTCCACAATAGTTTCTGATATCTTTCTCATCATTTATACAATGGCAGATTATTTCCACTCACATACATCATTGAATGCAAACAGTAAAAGATGTTTGTTGACCATTTATTCATCTTTACAATGCTAATGACATATGTGTGTCTAAGTATATAGAATTGACCAGGAAAGAATACTGTTGTAATTTTTATGAGTATGACATATCAGGCCATGGGTAACTCTGCCCATAATGGCTGTACCTCAGTTCCTGTGGAAATTGTCATCATAACGATATTGTGTTGTGCTCTGTTTTTCATGGGATTGTTCTGCATGATAGACATTGTTTTCTTTTGTGTTGTATTTTTCAATTAATCTTTACAGAGCACAGTACCCAAGGGCATTCACCAATCCGATAATGATGACATGCATGTGTGAGGCTGTTGCCTGAATCATCTGAAGAAGACAGTGATGATGATGATGATGGTGATAACAAGGAGGAGCCTGGATCTGCCCCTGCTCAAGCCATCTGCCCTGTACCCCAGAGGAGACAACCCCATGACCATGACAGAGATGATTTTCAGTAGAAGATAAAGGAAGGTATTACTGATGTGTTCCATACACATGTGAGGGACATGATGTGGACCTTCTTCGATGAGATGGCATAGGCTATGCAGGATTCATTCAGGATCAAAGCTCATGAGATCATTCGGGATTCTGCTCCACATCAGCCTGTCCCTCCAGTCCATAGGCATTGTCTGTGAGCTCCACTTGTGCTCTGCTTCCAAAATGATGATTAACATGTAATTGATTGGGCTGCATATGCACTCTTCTGCATGCATACCACGTATCTGTCGTGCTTATTTATAATCATTGCTTGAAATTTACTGTGGTTCAAATGTGTGCATAACACACATTGAGACATTAGACTGTCCACACAAATTCCACTGTCCATGCATTTTGGCAGTTAACTTATTGATAGTGCTACAACAGGCAGCCTGTAAACATTTGTGTTACTGAGATGACTGACAGACAACATATGTTATCCATTGTCCAACAATAAAAGTGTCATATGACTTGGATGTCTGTTTTGCCATGTCAGGTATGTGAAACATGCATACATGCCATTCCACATGGTTTTGAATGACAGTCATCATGATGTCCTGCTCTCATGATATGGTATAGTGTCATGGTTTGGCAATACTGATGCCATGTATGATCAGATACAGTTATAGCCTATGTACATGCAGTCCTCCTTATCTGACAGCATGAAAGAGCAAGGCAACATTAATCTGTACACAATGTTACAGATTACACAGTCTTTCACAGTGCATTACAACATTTGTTGTATGTAGCATTTCCACACCCATAATGTAATGACATTGGTGTACACCTTCCATAGATAGTTGTATACATAATGACTGTACATATGTGTGCACATAGTCAGATATATACTGATACAGATATGTAGTTTTGACAATTGAGCACTTAGTGATGTACTGCAAATGTGCCATTGATGCTCACACAGGTGTTCTCTGATCTGTAATCAGCAGTGTTTCTGACCTACCCATGCATTTCTTTAGTTGGCATTTGCATGACAGTATATGTGTATGTGACTGGAATTTTTAAGTTACTTACTTATGCATGTTGATGTGACATGACTGCACATTACTGTGTATGTGTGTTTTATACCTGTCCAATTTTGTGGACATCAACAGTCCATCTGGCCATCTGACATACATTTCAATTTGTTTAACTGGATGTCCATGTGTCTTCTACACCACCATGTGTGCTGTACATGTTCATTTGCATTGTGCCACCTTACCATGTCCTGCTTTACCATGATGTGGTCCCAGGTTGTCTATCTCCCTACCATTTTAATATGTCCCTGGTGTTTATTGCAAATATTTTGCCTTTGTCAAACTACTGTCCATTGCTAGTTATTAATTTGAGACAATGAACATGGGACAAATATATGGGCATTTTACAATGTGAGCCATGTGCCCACAAGTTGCTGGCTAGTGCTTGCAATAAATCCTTGTTCTCATTCTATTTGTGTGTTACCCACTGTATTTTTTCATAGTCAGGTGTACAACCTGCTATAGTTATTATTCTGTTCTGCTAAATTTTTTAACATATTACAACATGTCATTGGTGTATGTATGTGCAATGACCTTTGATTTCATGTACATTCAATTTATGATACTGACACGTACACAAACACATACACATGTACACCCGTGTGTTGCCTTTGACATGGCATATGTATGTAACATACACACATTTTGTTATGTACACCTACCTGTCTATGTAGTAGCCTTGACTGATCTTCTACAGTGCTTTTGTTTTGACTGTGCTAGATTGTTTGCCTTTCTCATGCACGGTTGTAGGTTTTTTATGTCCTTTGGGGATATGTACCATTGTTTGATGTGCATTTGCTCATTTGTGATGTGGCTTGGCTAACACCTGCACTGCTGTCAGACTAATTGTATATATGCAGATTTATCCAATGTGTACTGTGATCCCACCTTATTACCCTGGAACACACATGTACCATTGGTCATGCACATCCAAGAATGACTGTCACACATTATGCTACATGTGCATAAGTAGATTTTTTTCTGCATTTCACCAAGGGTAGTATGCATCCCCACCCTGTTTGATAATTTTCTATTGCCTGTGTTGTACAGTGTGCTACCGGTGTAACTCATCTGTCCATACTGTTTTTATCCAACCTTTGCCTGTCTTGTGTTGTGCTATTTGATCTATGAGTATACTTGCTATGCTTACCTTTACCTCCTCTCTTCATATGTTTACCTTTCCTTCCATTCTTTAAAAAAAGGCCTCTATGCCCACCAAAAAATATTGCCCATACCCCTCTGATTTTCCCTCAGAATTTCCTATTCCAACATTCCTTTTGCCAGTCCTTCTTATTCACCCATACCCCACATTTTCTCTTCTATCTCTTACTTTCTTTGGGTGTGTGCATTACCTGTGTCCCACATACAGGTCCCAAACCCCAATGTTAGCAACTGTTACCTACAGTGAAGTGGCTGTGAATGCCCTTCGCCTTTAATTTTTTTATTAAAAAATTTATGGATTCTCTTGGAATCCATAAAATCAGGTCAATATGTTTTTCTGATACATGCATTATGTGAATATCCATAGTTGCTGTGAAGATAGGTGAAGGCTGCTAGCCTAGCTAGATAGAATTTTGTAGATAATTCTGTCATTTGTAAATATTAATATAAGCCACAAGCTTGTTCTCTTAAATATGAAAAAAACTGTTTTGGATGTTGAACTGCAAATATGTAACAATAGTGCACTCTGCTGTAATAAAGTGGATAAGTCAAGCATTGTGTAATTCTTTGATCTAAAACTCGAAGCCGAGATGTCTAGAGGAAGGCATTCTGCCTATTGTTTTGAGGCCAGAGTTAATGGCTAGAATTTACATGTATAATTTCTTTAATTGCTCTGGCTTCCTCACCAGCTACAAGATCAAAAGGGCTATTAACCTCTGAGTTTCTGTTAGCCTGGGAACCAGAAAGAAATAATGTAATCTAAAATGAATCAGTGGTACTGTGTTATCAATTTAAGGGAAGAAAGAATGAGGGCATTTGAATATTTGTCTTGAACATCCAACTCACCAGCATTCTGCCTGTGTTCTATATGTAAATTTATTTTAGAACTGTGTTTTCTTTTAGATACAGCTAGGAACTAAGAAGTTTAGATCATTTTTTTCTGTATTGATGTCAGAACTTTTCTACTGTATTATTTTAAGTATTTCTCTGTGATCTCTGAAGTCTTGACTAGCACTGTGTAGTAAGAAGTATTGACTTGTGTTTTTATTATTTATTATTAAATATTTTTAAACTTTCAACTGTGGCTATTTTGTGTAGAGATAATTTACGCTCTAAGAATACACTGCATGTATTTAGTGATACTGGCCAAGCTACTCCAATAAGCCTTTACTGTTCAGTTGCACTTGCCATTTGGATAATAATATTGCACAGTATAATTGGACACCCTTTCATAAGGGCCTTTTAGTAGCTGATAAATATTAGTGGGTGGTGGCAAGTGGTATTACTGTATAGTCTAAGTAAAAGGGGCACAGCTGGAGAACCTGTGCCAGCCTTCCCCAGGAGTGTCTGTGTGGTTGTATATAACTCATCTCAAAGTGTGTGCATGTGTGTGTGTGTGTGTGTGTGTGTGTGTGTGTGTGTGTGTGTGTGTGTGTGTGTGTGTGTGTGTGTGTGTGTGTGTGTGTGTGTGTGTGTGCCTGCTACTTGGTCAGGGACACAAAGCACTGGTTGGACAGACAGGGTGCTGGAGGTTTTAGCTTGCCCACTAGGCTAAGATCTGGACCCTATAGCTGTGCCAGTGGGGAAACTTATTGGGGACCTGGAGAGAAAGGGAGAAACCAGCCCCAGACTGACTGTGATCTTTGTGTGCTCTTAAGGGAAATTTTACTTTACTGTGTGTGTATTTATTATCCTTTCTCTATATGGAAGCCCCTCACTGGTGTTAGTGGTGAGGATTCAGTCTCCTTGATTGCTGGGCCAGTCCACGGGCATCACAATTGTCTCTGATTTTTAACATAAAAGGTGATGTGAATATATTTGTATTACAAATAGTCATGCAACTTTGGAGCACATATGGCATATGGACGTATTTATTTATTTTTTTTTATTTATTTTATTTTTATTTTACATTTGTTGCCCTTTTTCAGCAGAGTCCCGGGGAGAAAAGCTGCAGACACATATATAGGACAATTACAATAACAATTAGACATTCAATATTAGAGAAAAAAAATACAACAAGAATTATTTAAGTATACATTTATCATTACAATAATTATTATAATATGCAAGCAAGCAAGATGAACAACAATTTAAGCCTGAGATATAAAAAGTAATGGTTTGACAGGAATATGCTAATTAGAATTTCTTAAGGCAGCATACATCTTAGTAAAAGGATCTGTCTGACAGTAAAGGAAGTAGGTTGAGTAAGGATCTATATCGGTTACCTTCAGACTAAGTGGGAGGATTTTGGTCAGGACGGTGTGAGCAGAGGCAGGTCCAGTGTTTTTTAAAGTAATCTTTGGTGACTATTTTAAATTGTTTGGAGTTTGTTAGATTTCTTATTTCTAGAGGGAGATTGTTCCATGCAATAGATGGGGTGGTAGCTACATAAATTGCAGTCAGTTTTGGTTTTTGGTTTGTGAACCTTTAGTAAGTCTTGGGTTGCACTTCTGAGATGTCTGGTAGGAGAGTAATGTGAGATGAGAGATGATAGAGTTGGGCAGAAAGATGGTTGAGATAGAATGAAGTGGATCATTTGTAGCTGAGATTGGAGTAGCAGGTGAGGTAGTTCAAGCTAGTTTAGGAATCTGAGGGAGAGGCAGTGATGAGATGTATATTAGTGTTGAGCTGTGAATCTAGCTACCTTGTGATAGGTTGTTTCTAGTTTGGTGAGTAGAGATGATTTTAGATTAGTAAGTATTAGGGAGCAGTAAGTTAGACAAGGAAGAAGATAGGCATGGCTTAGATTATGCCTGGCTTCAGTGGTGAGGAATCTGTTATTTCTATACAGAAGTCCTAGCTTCTGATAGATTTTTCTGAAGCAATTGTTAATATGTAGATCAAATTTTAGTTAGTCATCTATGATGATGCCAAGTAGTTTTGTGTTGGTATCAACTTCAATAGGAGTATTGTTTAAGGATGTTATGGTAAAGGAAAATTTGATGTGGTTAACAGATTTAGGGAGAAAGAGAAGACATTTTGTTTTTTTAGGGTTGAGGATAAGCTGGTATTTTTTGAGCCAAGTCTCAACAGAGTTGAAGGATGTCTGGATAGTTGACAGGAGTTCAGAGGGAGAGTTTGCAATAGTGAAGACTGTAGAGTCATTTGCATATTGAACAATGGTGGACTGAGGACAAGAGGAATAGAGTGAGTTGGTAAAGATATTAAAAAGTAGAGGTCCAAGTATGGATCCTTGTGGAACACCAGTTTTTACATGTAGGGGGAAGAAAGTGCAGCGTCCCATCGATCTGACTGCTGCCTGTCAGTGAGATAGCTGGAGAACCATGCTACTGTATCAGGAGCGAAGTTGAGGTCTGTGAGTTTGCTAAGTAATAAGGAGTGTGAGACAGTATCAAAAGCCTTAGAGAGGTCTAGGAATAGGCAAGATATGAGTTTGTGATTGTCTTTGGCTAGAGAAATAGTATTGAGAAAGGATAAGAGAGCAGTGGTGGTACTGAGCTTAGGACGGAAACCATGCTGGGTAGGGGTGAGAAGTTTTTCTTCTACGAGTTGATACATTGCTTGTTTCTGTATGCATTTCTCAAGTATTTTTGAGAAAGTAGAGAGGATGACAATAGGTCTGAGATTAGATATTTCTGTGGAGTTACTTCCTTTTGAATAGGAAGAGTATAGAACTGTTTCCAGATAGATGGAACTTTTGACTCAGAGATGAAGCGATTAATAAGGATAGATACAGCCACAGCCAGGGAGTGTGCAGCAGTCTGGAGAAAGTATGAAGGGACATGATCATCTGATTCAGAGCATGGTTTGAGTTTAGAGAGTAGAGCTTTAATATAGGTAGTAGGAGCAGGTTTGAGAGAGAGGGAGTTAATTGAGTCAGCAGTTGGGGGTGGTTCAGGAAGGTTAGAGGAGTTGTGGATAGAGGGGGTGCTGTTAAATAGTTTGGAAATAAATTCAGTAAAATAAGTGTTGAAATTATTGGCAGTCTCTTCAGGGGACTTATCAGGACATGGGTTTGGTGAGGCTGGGTTACCTGGGTGTAGTATCTGGTTTGTAGCATTCCAGAATATTTGTGGATCAGATTTTAATGTTGTTGGGGGATTATGGTAGAAGATTTTTTTGTCATTGTTAATGAGTTTTTTTTTTTTGTTTGATTGTGAAGTTCTTTATACTTTTGCAAGTCAGCAGGAAGCTTGGATTGTACCCATATTTTCCAAGCCCTGTCTCTGTTTTTCATAAGGGTGTGCATAGTTTTAGATAACCAAGGTGAAATGTTAGCTTTTATTCAAACTTTTTTAGGTGGGCCAAGTGAGTTTAAAATGGTAAGGAAAGTTGAGTTAAAGGCATTTAATGCATCATCTAATGGAAGCTGTTTAAGAAAGTCCCAGTTAACTCTAGAGAGAAGAGTTTGGAACGTTTCAGGGTTAAAGTTGGAAAGCTTTTGTCAGGTAATAAATTGGTGTGGTTTTGAGAGATGTGTGGTATATCTAAGCACTTTTATAGATAAGTGATCACTAATGGAGTCAGGTAGAGTTTCTGGATTATGGTACTTGCAGGGATTAGAAACTACTATCTAGTCTATCAGGGAGCTCGGACTGTGTGTTTTGATGGTGGGAGTAGGTTGAGAGATAAGTTGAATAAATCTGTAGAGATTTATATGATGTTGAGAGTTAGGAGTATTGAGATTCAGCCAATAAATATTTACATCTCCAAGGAGGATAATTTCATTAAGGATGATTTGGGAGAGATATGAAAGAAAGTTTTCCAGTAGAGGAATGTTTTCCCCTGGTGGGATATATGTGGATATAACTGTAATGGCATTATGGTCATTAAGCTTAAGGTTTGCTGCAAGTATTTCAGCTGGTGAGATCCACCATCCATAATGGTCTAATACGTTTTTGTGTATACCCTTGCAAATTTCTGTTACAATTGCCAAGCTGATTAGTTTGGGATACTTTACTTTTTTAATATGTATGTGCTTTTTGGTTATCGCTACGGAGTAGGTAACATTCCATAATTGTCTGTAAAGTAATGTTACAGTTTTTGTTATCTATCGGGATTCTTGATTTGTAATATCTTTTCATTTGTTTGGTAATGTACAACATTGTTGTACAACTATTTCTTACACTTAAGAAATGCAATCCAAACCAAGAAAACATCCAAGAAAGGCTCAAAAAAAGGATAAAAAACACAAACCAATTTTATTTTCCACTTTGTCACGTGTGTAAGCGCTTTCGTCCCAATTTCAATTTTTACAGGAACTTCATCAGACAAACCATAAAATCACAGTCACATTTTTAAATACTCTCAAAACATAACATCACTTCCTGGAGCATATTTAAAGGTGAAGTAATAAAGTGTTGTAGTGAAATAAACATCTACAAAAACACATTGTAAAATTACATTCAGAAAATCAGCAGGTGTATCCTAAATCTGTTTGTGATACATTCAGTCCTTCTGTTTCAAAACCAATTCAAATCATTTAAAAATCTCTTAATAAACAAGTATATATCTTGACAAGTAAAAAGACATAATAACCTAAAATATACATAGTACCGAAGCTGATGCTCAAATCCAGGACCCTTGAATTAAGGGACTGATACTCTACCAAGTGAGCCACTTATCTGCATAATGTTTAAGTTTTAAAAGACTAGCAATAGATAAACATTCATTCAACCCAGGCCAATGGGGCCAGATAGAAAGCTTTGGACAGGAAGTTAAGCTGCTGGACAATAAAATTACACAAGATCCTCTGTTTACCACAAATAAATTTGAATACACATGCATTTTTCGATCTATAGAAGAACAGATGGACACTATCAAAAATAAAAAAGATTCTTAGGGATGAAAAAGACTATAACACTAATAATGCATATCCCTCTCCTACCCCTTCCCAAGAATGGACTTATAACAACTGACAAGTTTATGACCAAGAACCAGAACACAATATTGGCTGTCAAGATCTACTGGGCAATAACTTGGATGATTCTTTTTTAGGGGAGGGGGACTTTTCTACCCTGAGGAGATCAGAGTGAATCAGGAACCAACGCAACCAGGGTGGTTCCAATTACAGGAGACAACAGACTTTCACCACTTTGTCTCATTCGTTGTAAGACTTTCAACCATCAACAGGAGACCAACAGATAGAACAGGGGTCACTACAGGGGATCATGGAGAGGGAATCGAGGGATGAATTAAACTTAGTGGTTACAAACTCTGATGACTTCAACAGTTAGAATGGACAATGGTGTGTTATTGCCACCTCTTGTCATTCAATTAACTGAAGAAAAGGACTTTAAAGTATATAAGTTTACCAATTTTGACATCAGTGTACATTTATGTAACTTATTAGTGAAAGGCTTTACTTTTACACCAAATAAATCTGCTAAATTGGTAAATACACTTCTGGACTTAAAACAATATACCAGGAAATTGAATTTAAACTTGTTATTTCAAGTGGTCGAAATTGTTATTCACCCCCTTAAAATTTCCAGTACCTACAAACCTCTCATTTTGCCCATTTTAGACACCTTCAAATGGGTGTGTGCATTAGACATTAGAACACATTATCAGAAAATTAAAAAACAATCCATCAAGAATAATTTGTGTCCTGATGAAGTTGTAGAACATGAATTCCTGACTTCTAACACTAATGTAAGTGTGATGAAACCAGATAAAGGGGGTGGGGTGGTCTTTATGATGAAAAATGACTACATTAGAAAAATGGAAGAGATTCTGGAGACCCCTACATATGCCCATAGTTCAATAAATGAACTACAGGGGGCTTACAGGCAAATAAGGGGATATTTACAAGATCTTTTTATAGACAGAATGTTGACCATTGATGAATTCCAATTTCTCTCTACTGATCATCCCATTACTCCCACCATCTTTGTATACCAAAGATACATAAGGACATACACCAACCCCCTTTACGCCCTATTGTGGACACTAGAGGGTCCATCACCCAACCACTAGCAAAGTTCTTAGACTTTGAGGTTAAGGATTTATTAAAAACTGAACCTTTGCTGTGTAAGGATTCTTTGGACTTCTTGAAAAAAATAAATATTGTCACCTTCAACAATTCCTTTACTTTCATAACTGTGGATGTAAAGGATCTTTACACTGTTATTCCTCATGAGACAGGAATTCATTGGTTTTGTGACTATTTGGGGGACAGAAACAAACCACAAGATAGAATTGCTATGTTAGAACAGTTACTTGAGATGGCATTAAAAGACAGATTTTTTGTGTTTGGAAAACAACTATATGTCCAGAAAGGAGTAGCGATGGGGGCAGCATGTGGAGGCATGTATGCTAATATTGTTATGCTGGAATGGGAGAAAACATTTCTAAAAAAGCAATCAAGCCTGGCACCACAGGACCCGGAAACCAAGTATGAAAATTCACTCGTAGTAAATACCAAACTGCAGGGCTTAGTAATTCAAGCCTTTATTCAGAAACCGAACCAAATAAACCCAAGCGCTTTCGCTCGGTTGAGTACCGAGCTTTTTCAAGGTGAAACAAAGACAATGCTTCACTGCCAACCATTAAATAATCGCACAGTTAGTCACGTGTCATTGTAAATTAAATTAACAACGTGTTAAGTTAAAATTTATCCACCTGTCGGTTTTTATATTATTTGTAAGCAGGTTGGAGTATAACAGTTGGTTTATTGGTTTAATAGTTTTAGGAAAGAATTTACTTTAGCGTGAGGTATTTTAAACGAGCATTATACTTATTTTTAAATTTTTTTAACAAACAGAGTTGATTGCTTTTGTGGTTTGATTCTCATTTGCTAGAAAACATTTCTAATTACATCTCAGTTTTTCCCATTCTGCCACCTGTACACCTGCTTTTTGGACAACATTTTTATTTTATGGGACGGACCAAAAGAACTAATTGGCCCCTTCCTTGATTACATCAATAATTCAATACCTTTTTTTGAAATTCACAAACACTTTAGGTGAGACTGAAACTGCCTATTTGGACATTTTACTTAGAAAACATGTCCAAAATAATAGATTTGTGTCTGAAATATATTGTAAAGTGACCTATTCTAATAATTTTTTGCACTTTACAAGATGTCACCCCCACATTCAAAAAAGAGTGGTTTTAAAGGGACAATTTGTAAGAGCTGCCCGAATGGTCACCTTATACGATTCTTTTTTGAATGAATGCCAAAAATTGAATGGCATGTTTATCAGTAGGGGGTATCCCCACTCAATGGTGGCAAATATAATGAAAGAGGTTATCTCTAAAAGGGAAAGTGGTAATTTTACTCCTCTTTTAAACACAGGCATAAATGTTGAGAATAATATCCCCTCAAACACTTATAGTGGTGAAGCACTGAAACTAAAGGATCCAATTCTGGAACCTTAACTGAACAAGCAAATAGGTATAGAATAAGTTTCATCGCAACTTTTTCTATTGATGCCTATGAGATCAAAAACATCTTGGAGAAAAACTGGGCACTTTTGATAGGTGAAACAGACGTCAGAGGGATTTTGGGGGATAGACCTACTTGTGTATTACGTAAGAGGAACAACATAAAAGCCTTACTTGAACAACAAAGAAAACCCCACAAAAATGGCCACATGTATAAATGTGGGTCATATAAGTTTTGCCCTTATATACTTGAGGAGAAAGAAGTAATTATTAAAGGGATGAGAATTCACATTAAGAATAGATTTAGTTGTTATACAGAAAGAGTTGTCTACTGTGCCTTATGTGAATTATGCCTTTGTTTTTACATCGGCAAAACCAAGCGTAAACTCAAGAACAGGACAGGGGAACATCTTAGAACCATCAGGGATAATTATGGTACCAATGCCCTTGCTAAGCACATTATGCAGAACCCTGGGCATAAATTTAAGGGATGTGTTTGGCAATATCTATTACAGAAAGCCAAATTGTGTTGGCAAATACATCTAAACTCCACCCGTTGGCCTGGGGTTGAACGAATGTTTATCTGTTGCTAGTCTTTTAAAACTTAAAGCACTATGCAGATAAGTGGCTCACTTGCTGGAGTATCAGTCCCTTAATCCAAGGGTCCTGGGTTTGAGCCTTGGCTTGCATACTATGAACATTTTAGGTTATTATGTCTTTTTACTTGTCAAGATATATACTTGTTTATTAAGACATTTTTAAATGATTTGAATTGGTTTTGAAACAGAAGGACTGAATTTATCACAAACAGAATTAGGATACACTTGCTGATTTTATGAATGTAATTTTACAATGTGTTTTTGTAGATGTTTATTTTACTACAACACTTTATTACTTCACCTTTAAATATGCTACAGGAAGTGATGTTATGTTTTGGGAGTATTTAAAAATGTGACTGTGATTTTATGGTTTGTCTGATGAAGTTCCTGTAGTAATTGAAATTGGGACGAAAGCACTTACACACACTGTGAGATAGTGGAAAATAAAAGTGGTTTGTGTTTTTTATCCAGAGTGAGCTTTCTTGGATATTTTCGTATTTTTTATACTTGTGGATTACTTGCGCATATGTATATTGCGCTGTTGAAACTGCTGTACTCCATTGTGAGCTGAGGTATTCTGAGTTTCTTGTCATATACTCCAAGAACGCATAGAACGCATGTGTTCTACATGAACTACAGAGTGAACTGACACCTCATCTGTGTGCCCTGTTCAATCACAGCCTCATCTCAGGCTTTGTCCCTACCAAATGGCGCACTGCTACAGTCATCCCTCTCCACAAAGGAAGAGCGATTACAGACCCCGGGAATTATCGCCCAATTAGCTTGAAGGGTCTGATATGTAAAGCTATGGAAGGCATCATCATGGACCTAATAAATAAGGATATAGGGAATCTCCAAACTCTGAAGCCTACACAGTTTAGTTTTGTGAAGGGTAGATCATGCCTGCTCAACTTGATCGACTTCTTTGAGTCAGTCACCAGAGCTGTGGATGAAGGCAAGGTGGTTCATACAGCCTACCTTGATCTGGCCAAGGCGTTTGATACCATTACCAACTCAGAAATCATAGAAAAACTCACTAAGCTAGGCATCAGCCCCTGTATCACTAGGTGGGTTGCAAACTGGCTCACAGATAGAACCCACAGTGTGAAAGTAGCTGACTCCAAGTCAGACTGCCAACCAGTCATGAGTGGAGTCCCACAGGGATCCATCCTGGGTCCTCTCCTGTTTGGTATCTACTTCTCTGAAGTCCAGGCCAACACGACAGGACTCTAGCTGACAAAGTTTGCAGACAATTGCAAGTTTGGAGCTATTATTAGCTCTTCAAGTGATGTTGACATCCTACAGAAAGGCCTCAATGACACGAACAACTGGTGTTAGAATCATGGCCTTAATCTCAATGCCAAAAAATATGCCGTCATCCCCCTTGGGAAAAACTCAGTTCCTTTGAACTACCGCATTGATGGTAGTCTAGTGAACACAGAAGGTGTTATAAGAGATCTGGGAACACAGGTTGACAGCAACCTCTCTTTTGACCACCACATTGCCATTGTGGTCAGAAAGTCCTTCTATGTGGCACATCTCATTACTAAGGGTTTTTCATCCAGGAAGAAAGAGGTCATTGTCTCCCTCTACTCTTCCCTCATTAGGTCAGTCATTGAGTACAATGGCCCTTTGGCATGTATCTCACTAGACACCTGCAACAACTGGAAAGGCTGCAAAAGTACCTCACAAAGAGGATCCTAGGCCTTAAACACCTGTCCTTTATGGGCAGACTAAAAAAACACCAACTATTTCTGTCTCATATTGCCTACTTAGAGGCGATCTCTGCTTGACTTATAAAGCCATGTCTGACCCAGCTCTGTTAGAAATACGTCATCTAAAGAAATCCCAACAGGTTCATAACCCAGAGACTGCCTATGTTATGGAACAGACTTTCCATACATGTCAAGCAGAGCACTCACTGTCCCTCTTCAGGAGAAATCTTGATGAGTGGAATGGAAATAGAAAATTTACCCCAGGGATCACTTTAGTGGCTCTACTCGACAGAGGCACTAGGAACTAAGGTCTAGGCTTGTAAAGATTCCAGGGCCATCAGCCTAGTACACATCTATGAACCTATGAACCTATATTAGCATATTGCAATGTTATCCACAATTTTCACTTTGTGCTAGATTCCATGACCTTCACAGAATCCGTCTGCTTGTGTATAGACAAAAGGGTAAGATGCTAACAAAAAAAAAACAATGATTTAACATCTGTGTGAGACAAATCCTCATGAAAACAGTCAAAGATAAGTAAAAATAATTCAGTGGTATAGCTTTCAAAACAAATTCCATGCTAATATGGTCAATGTGACCTAGGCAGTTTTCATCTTGGAGAAGCAACTGCCATTGCAATGCTCCAGTCCTCAATCCATTGTTAAAATCCCCAACCTCGAGTCCAGATCTATATGGTCATTAACATAAAACATAACCTTGCAGAAGCCTGGTCAAGAATCAGAATGATTGTACAATTCATTACTCTCATTGCATTTTTTTATAGCATGCAAGTGCTCACATATTCTCTGTGACAGTCTTCTAGAGACTTTACTGACAAGGAAATTGTCATAGCTTGTGAACTTCATCACACAGATGGCACTTGCATTAATACAAATGTAATGTCCCAGACACAAAAGTTCTGTAACTATGATGATGATCAAAAAATGGACTGACTAACAAAAGGGTAACTGGAGCAACTACCTCACTAGTATGTACCCAACAATTTATAAGAAAACATTTTAGGGGACAGTAGATCTATTCTTCATACATGTTACAAGGTTATTCCCTCTTTTGTAAACAAAATATGGTGCTGAACCATTACTTTGGTTTGGCTATCATCTCTTAACATAATTCTCCACTTGTTACAAATTATTTTTCTGATCTCAAAATCATCAAGTGGAGTGGTAAGGCAAAGATAATTTATGAAATCCTGATGTATAACATGGTTGTCAATAGCAACAGTATGAAAGTGACAATTTTCTGGCAAAAAAGGTCTGTGCAAGTAATATTTATTCCTTACCATTTCTGATGATATAATCTCTGCAGAATTTTGTCTTCCCCCCTCTAATAATGAATAAAACTGACAAAATATCCAACTTCATCCAAAGAAATCTCACCTAGAAAAAAACACAATTTTTCCCAGAGTAAATCTCCTAACCATTGTATTAATCCAGAAAGTCTAATGAATTGTGACTTTGCAATATTATTTTCTTCATAAATTTGGGATGACAGCAGCTAAAGGCAAGATAACCATTAATAAATGTGTTTCTATCTTCCTCTGTATTCTTGATTTGAAAACAAAATACTTTTTTTAACATTGAAGTTAAGGAATTTCTTTTTCTGTGGCCTGGTCAACATTTTTATGTCTGTGGGAGGAGTGGGAACACAGAACACCTCCTTGGAGACACAATGAGAATGTGCAGACACCACACAGTGACAGGTAATCAAAACTGAATCTCAGACCCTGAAACAGAGTGATGAAGGCCTTAGCATGGAGACACTATACTGTTCACTAGTTATAGTTTCTAAGACTGTATTTTTATATATTAGTGAGGTGAACTTCATGGGTAACCATTTGATGTTGTGAGACTCACTACTGCACATCCCTGAATGGCAAGAATGAATTAGCAAAAATGTGGATTTACATATATTATATTGTGTCTCAGAGCTTTTTCTTTTCTCCATGGTATAGTGATCTTGGAGTTTGCATTTATGACTTTGGGGGTGTGGGGAGACTTGCACACCCTGCAAAATTAAATTTTAAAGGAGAACAACAATGCTTGACATTCAGCATCCTCCTGAATTTCCATATTGATCATAGGCTCATAGGAAGTTACTAGGCTAATGGCCCTAGGGCACTTACAAGCCTAGCCAAGTTTTACCCTTATTTTCATGATCAGCATCTATCACCCCTGTCCAAGAGGGACATAGGAGGAACCCCTGGGGTGAACTTACCTATCCAATTGTCCAGATTGCATTTGAAGAGGGCCAATGAGGTGCTCTGTTCAACATGAAGCGGGAGTCTGTTCCAAAGGTGTAGTAACCTCTGGAAGACAAATCTGTCTCTCCACCAGGTTCTATTAATGTCACATACCAGGTTAAGGCCATTAGAGTGAGTGACCCATGTACAATTTGACTTACGGATATGCAGCATTTCCAGTAAATGGTCAAAGATTGCCTTATATGTAAGGCAGTGATTACCTCTGAGCAGTCTGTATGAAGCAGAGTAAAGTGACAGTGATTTCAGATGGTCGTCACAGGACAGATGCTGAAGACCTTGAATTTTCCTTGTGAGAAACCTTTGTGTTCTCTCCAGTTGCTGCAGATGCTTGGAAAGGTACATACCAAAAGTGGCACTGTACACAATTATTGGCCTGATGAGAGAAGAGTACAGGGAGGTTATAACTTCTTTTTTTCTGGAGACAATGACCTTATTTATGAGATGAGCAATACAGAATGCCCTTCTTACCACTGTGGAGACATGGTGATCAAAGGTAAGGTTGCTGCCAACCTGTATGCCCAAGTCTCTCATCACTGAGTGCATACTTAGGGTGTTGTTATAGATGTGGTAGTTAGTAAGAACATCACTCTTACTTAATCTTTAATAAATCCAGACCAGGGAGTGCTCATGACACTGTATTTGCTTGGCATAAGAATTTTCAAAATCACACTAAATAGTCAAGTAAAAATTAAATTATTAACATGTTTACCCTTTGAATAAGTTTATACTGAACCCTTACCTAACACTAAACCTTTCCTATATAGGTTGGTAATTTAGTGAATTTTTAATTTTAAAGTTTAGAGCAGAAAGCAGTTTCAGGAGGTATATAAAATGACTAAATCTATAGATTTCAATTTAGAAGGGGTTTTTACATTGCACAAGTATATGAATATAACCTTACTTACTGCTCTTTAAGCAGAATTTTTGTAGATATGCCTCTTATTAGTTAAATACCTAGGAGCCATTACTAGATTTTAGTAGTATTTTCAGCAACAATTGTCTTCAAAAGGGTAATATACATTTTGAGATAAATACTCTGCCCAAGATGGTGATGATGTCCGTATTTATCAAAGAAAACTTCACAAAATTAGCTCACCATAGCAAATACATGATGTGTACCATCAAACCATATGAGAACTATATTTATGTCAGGCTGGAACATTTCATTTTCTGTCAACCCGCATACGGAACATCTGGTGCTATAGAATAAAAGTCCCAAACTGTGAAACTATTTTCCCAATACACAGAAGTGAAAGGAAAAATCTGTCCCTTTTTTCTAATGCTAATGTTGCACAGCAGGGAAAAGATGAAAAACAGTTCAAGAAAAAAAACATTAAGTAAACATTTATGCACAAACAATGCTATTCAATGTCTTTCATCTGCAAGATGAAAAAAGTGTAACGCTAATTGTATTTAAACTGCTCCCTGGACTTCTTGAAATGTTGTTCTTCAAACAGAATGAATATTTACACGTCATTTGCTAGGATAATTTTGTCTGCCTTAACTGTATCCAAATTACTAGGATGGGAAAAAAGACACAGTAGGCTGCATAAAAAAAAAATAGTTTCTTGTAGCCTTGTGGAAAGTATACTGAAAAGTTTTCCTTTGTTGAGGAAGCTTCCTGTATTTTCAGTCTTATTGAAAAATACATGGAGTTATATACTTTTCATTAAAATGCATCAGCCCAAATGCTAATCAGTATGTTCATAATCAAAACTGTGTTTTAACAAATTACCTTGCATCAGCATCACCAGTACAACTCAGAGTGAAGGCATTTTGACTTAGTTTATTCTATATTAACTATGTGTAATGAAATGGCTTTATGAAAAGAGCACATGTGTGGGGATTGAGGCTTGCAAAATTATATATACATGCTTTGAAACAGGAGTTGGCAGCATATTGGTTGCATTACCAATCCAGTTTTACATGTTATAGTCTATTATTTATGCACAATACAGCTTTTTCACAGTTTATAAACATTCATACTGTGCCTTACAGCCTAATGACGCTATCCCTTCAATGGAGCTGGTAAGTAAACCATAGTAATGGATGCTTTCTTTTATAGGCATAATCAATAATGGTGTATGTTTTTGTTGGCTACCCTCATAAATAAGTTGTCTTCTGTTTCCTTATTGGTCATTCTGTCAAAAATCACTTGCTCAATCTTGTAAGCTCAAAAACAACTGCATGAGACAGTTTTGAGCTATTTTGGGGATTTTCCCTCTTTCTCTCTGTTTTGCAAGCAAGGGCTTGTTTCTACATATAGAAATTTAAGGAGTATGAAGGTAAAGAAGTCTACCTGTATAAACAAACTGGTTTTGAACTGTGGCATTAAGTTTAACATTATTTATTTGTTTTCAACATTTGTGGTTGCTAAAACAGTTTTCAAGTAATAGTGTTCTGATCTTATATAGCGGAAGCTCAGAAAGGGTATTGTTTGGTCACAAGGTTGTACAAAAGGGAGTAAACCAGATAGTCTGACATGAATAAGCTCGAGAAAAATCACCATCTGTTATGGATTATTGCTATAATGCAATGGCATTTTTTGTTTTTCTGCAACTACTTTTAAATATTTATTTTTCTAGCATTAGTTTTATATTGTTCTTAAAGATGAACAATGTACAACAGTTTTCATACTTCATTGCTTTATGTTTGATGTTACCTACACTTATGTGAGTAATTTTAAGTTTCCTAGATGTGCCAGCCAGTCACATAACTAATCTAACCTTAAAAAAAAGGATGGGCTTTTATAGGGCATTGGCCCAGATTCCTCTCAGATGCTGGTTATACCTGTCCTTAAAATTGCTAGCTGGAAAACTTATAATTTATTATTCTTTATTTTACAAGGGAAGGGGACAGGGAAATCAACTTTACATAGAAATCAGAATGATTTTGATTATATGGGTGTATATCTTATGAAAACAACTATTTGCCTCTTCATTCTTGTCTGGAATTCACACATTTTACTAGTTTCTTGAAAAAAACATGAAGGTCAGTACTGTTACTGTGCTGACAGAAGCATATTTTTTTCACCAGAAAAATATGCAAAATGGTTACTAGAAATGCATGTAGGTATACACACACACACACATACACACACACACGCACACACACACACACACACACACACACACATATATATATATATATATATATATATATATATATATATATATATATATATATATATATATATATATATAT
Source organism: Protopterus annectens (assembly GCF_019279795.1). Classification (NCBI taxonomy): domain Eukaryota; kingdom Metazoa; phylum Chordata; order Ceratodontiformes; family Protopteridae; genus Protopterus; species Protopterus annectens. The sequence continues at coordinate 1,809,477,847 of NC_056739.1, read as the reverse complement.
ATATTTATTGAACACAATGCACCAGATGGAACTAAATAAATTCACTGAATGCCCCTCAGCAGTACTAAATTGCAGAAATAGTTGGAATATGCCTAGGTAAACTGTTAAGAAAATTCAACTGTACATTTAATGTCTGCCTGTCTATAAATATCTAAACTTCAAATTAACATGCCTCTCTGCACAACCCCAGTCAAATTGCTTGTGCTAAATTGCAGTAATCTTCTGCACACATATATCCTACATAGAAGCTACAAAACAATATCTGCACACAATATCACATCTCTTATTTGGCAACTTTGTACAAGCTAAATAAAAAGTGAGCAACATAGTAGCTGCAGACACATTAGTCAATAAGAGAAATAAAATATAAACAATGTAGTACACCTCAGAGTCCAGTACAATAACATAATCAAAGCTGCCTTAATAACTTTCTCCACTCTCAATACTGCCTATATAGATTTCTGGACTGCAGTATGCAAGTAATGGTATTTTTGCACTATGTGCTTAGTTGATAGGTTCATAACTGCATGGGTTCTTAGAAGTCCTTTTGTCTGCACGATCACATAGAGTTGCACTATGCAAACTAGAATCCCACCATGTTCAGTGAGAAATATACTACTTAGCCCAGCAGTTAATTTGGGGGTACTTACCCAACCATTAAAGGTAGAACTTAAAGGAGCCAAATGTGTTTGGCATGCAAGAAGAACTTGTCCCATAGGTAGTGGAATCCATGGAATGAGGGATATATCTCTCCAAGATGGCTTGTTTATGTTGATTTCAGAAGTGAAAACTTTGGAATATGTGTTTTTACTTTTACCAGTATTTTCTAGGTGGGAGAGATCTAGTAGGACAAGATCTTCTATAGTCTGGAAGCTATAATATAGGTTATTACATAGGAGAGAGTATGAGATAGTATTCAGTGTCTCTGGATAACTAAGGAAATCAAAGTCAAAGTTAAAGTCAAAGTAAACTTTATTGTCATTTAGATCCACACCTCAGTACAGTCTAAATGAAATGCTGTTGCTTTGAGCTCTATATGCAGACAATGTATATAAATATAACAGATATAAATAAAAAACATTTGTAAAATTTGACGTGACACCAGGACATAATCACATTTTTGTATATCTATCTATTAGCAGCACTTAGTATAGCACAGGTAGATATATTGCACAGGTGAGACTTGAGCCTTATGACACTAAAGCATTGTTAATTGTAAGGAATATAACTTGTTCTTTGAGTTATTTCACAAAAATGTAAGAAACATTCAATGAGCTATTGCACAGGTGAGAAGAACCTAACAGTGGGTTGATTGTACTTTAAGGAAAGATATTCCCTTCAGACCGTGTGGCCTCTGACTAGGTGACCTGTTGGCTTGCATTGCAACTCAAGTTTAGTAGTCTGATAGCCTGAGGAAAGAAGCTATTTCTGAATCTAGTCATTTTCCAATGTGTACTTCTGTAGTCCTTTTTTGTTTTAGTGGTCTTTCTATTTGGGCAAGACATTTGGAGTGGTACATTATAAACAGCCCACAGTATTCTATAATTGCATGATAAGGGAAAAGTAGGGGAAGATTATGGTATTCTTGGACCTAGAGGATATATCTTTGGTAATTATTTAGGCAAGGTAGAAGAATTTCCTAACTATAACTGATATGTGATGATTGATGTATAGTTCATTACTGACATATGAACCTAGATCTTTCATGACTGCATCAAGCTTAAGTAAGGCCCCAATTTTATGTGGTAATCAGTTGGATAACTTGATATATTAAGGCAAATGCACTATAGGTTTTGCATTAAGCTTAAAGTCATGGTCAGTACACGAGTGCACGTTCTAGCAAACAACCTTTAGGAGGATGTGAGTGCCTGTGGAGGAGTTAATAATAGCATGAAGTTTACAGGCACTGGCAAGCTTGATTAGTCATAGACTTTTCACATTTACTTCCATATCAGTGAAGAAGACAGCACCTTGCAAGATGCCACTAGTCACATGTTTCTTAGATGAGGAGGTGCCACCAACCAGGTGAAACACAATAGGTGACATATGTGTTTAAGTTTACACTAGTGTGATTGTCAATAATCTCAGCATAGGGGGATTATATCAAAGATTTCAACTAGGTCCAGATATGCACTATGATCAGAATAGACTTTGTTATTACAGATTTGATTTTACAGAAATGGAAGTAGTGATAATATTCATGTTGTTGCAGCACATTTATATCTGCACAGACAGTTAACTATGGTATGCCTCTAGTGGTTGAAAGGATTAATACCATTCTTCAGAAAGTCAGCAATGTTTTTTAGACTTTATTAACCATGAAAGTGTAATATATTAGTTAGCTAGTCAGGGAAGGTTATCTCAATTTTTCACATTTATACATATTTTGTTCTTTAAATCATAATTATACTTTTCACTCATTGATGACTGCAGCTGCTACACACTTTTCTATCAGAATTGTGTTAAAAGTGTAACTGCAGTAACCTAGAACATCTTGCCTCGATGAATACTGTTATAGCTTTGTAACTGTATGGATTTTTAGCTTAATTAGAGAAAGCACATCTACAGCTAGGAGCACTTAATACTTTATGTACTATCGCAGTCTTAGATACAAGATGCTTATATTTATTAGCTTTCATTAATCTTATTGAAATGAGACGTACTGTAATGATAGTCTGTTGAAATAGGCAGTGTTTCCAGTATCTGGTAGTCTAACATTATTTATATCATACTTGAATATTAAATTCTAGCTAATAGCTCTGGCTGACGTCTCATAATAGAGCAATTAATTAATAGTGTATTAGAAACATATAATAACAGAGATTAATGAATATTTATTATCATTTGAAGTGATTGTTTTCACTTCTGAGGAAATTTTAACCTGTTATGCGCTGTCTTTATCTCTACTATAGTTCTGTGATCCCTATTCATTAATGTTAGTCTTTGTCAGTCTTTGTCATTATTTCATTAGTAGCAGGGCTTTACTTTCTATTTATTCACCTTTTAGCTATATTCTGAAGATAAATAATTACAGCTTATATAAAATTATGTTTTTACATAGCAATTACTAAACAACCAAGTGGAGAGTAATGTTAGATTTCCTTATTTACTTACCATTCACAGCATTTTAACATTGTATTGTTATCACTAGCTCTTGTATCCTAAGCATACTGGAATTATTCTACTGGAAACAAATAAAAATGAGAAACATCTTTTATAAAAACTTTATTTATCATAATTATCTTGTAACACTTAACTTTAATGTTATAGTGTCACACCTTATTTGCTCTTGCAGTGACATGTACATAGTTTTCTATTAATCACATAAGAATGATATCCACACTACTTGTGTAGATTTCAGTTATTTAAAAGAAACAACTTATACCTGACTTAATTTTAATAGAACTGTTATTTTTAAATAAATAGCTGATGAAAAAAACTTGATTGTTTATTTCTTCTTTTTAGAGTCTAATTCTAAAAGCAGATCTTTTAGAATATTTTATATACACAGTTGTCTCCTTTATAAGACATTTTTAGAGCTTCTTGGCATGGTTAGGAAATTTTCGAGAGTGGTCTGATGGAACTTTGTCTTTCCACCAGACTAGAAATTCTTTGAATTACATGCTTGTGTATAGTAATTTCAACTTTTATGATCAATTTGTTAGATACATTACTTATCACTTTTTTTTCTTAATAGGCCTGATGTTATATTATACACTTCCAAATTTTCAGACTGCAGTTTCTTATCACATTGGTATCAACTGATAATCAAAGTTCATTTTTATATCCAAGAGAAAGGGTTTTTGGATCATAATAACAGTAGTCAAATGCATTTCACTGTACTCTTTCTTACCTGAATATCAATGCCTCTATCTTTAATGTCTTTAAATATTAATGGACTAAATAATCCAAGGAAGAGGTCAAACTTACTAAAATATCTGAATATTAATAAAGTCCAGGTAGTGTTCTTGCAAGAAACACATTTTAAGCTTTCTGAAAAAGAAATCCGGACCCCCAGTAACTATATCACTCTTACTCATGCCCCATATAAGACTAAAAAAAGAGGGGTAATGATCTTATGGAGAAATAGTGGCATTCTCCACCAAATTCTATATAAATACAAAGATCCAGAAGGACATTTAACCATACTCACCCTAAAATATAATAACAGAATCTGGACCCTAGTCAATATTTACTGGATCCCTGGAATGAGAGTAAAAACTGCTAGAAAACATCTATATCAAATTACAAATGTATATAAGGGTAACCTTATTATAGGTGGTGACTTTAACTGTATATTAGACAGCACTGACACTACTAATAAGCAGACATTAAGGCTCACACCTATTGCAAGACTTTTTAAAAAAATGGGTTGAGGCACTCAATTTACTTGACACATTTATTATTAAAGATTCTACCTCTTTGAAATGTTCCCATACTGACTACAGATTTAAAACTCAAACTAGAATAGACAGAATTTTAGTCTCTAATGATCTACGACTAAATATATCATCCTTTGCAATTCTCCCATGCCCCATCTCAGATCATGACACTCTCTGCTAGAATTTTGTGTTAACTATAGAAGACTTATTCCCATAACCAGAATCCCAGCCTATGTAACACAAATTAAAGAATTTAAGTCCTGGTTCACATCAGAGGTACATTTTTTTTCTGAAGACCAATCTCACCCCAGGATCCAACATGATCATCATATGGGATGCATTAAAAGCTTATCTTTATGGTAAAATAATAACATAGTTCAAAAATAAACAAAAAAATGAGACTTGGATTTGCAAAATATTCAAGCTCAACTCTTAAACATTAAATCTGATCCCTCCCAACTTACCCCTGATAAGATGAAAAAAACTGAGGAGCTTAATAAGCCGTATTCAGATATCCTATCCCATAAAACTAATTTGGCATTGGAAAGACTAAAATTAAACTCCTATGCATCATCACCTAAACACATGCACAATCTGTCAATGAGAGCCAAGATACATTCTAAATCAAATAATATAATTAAACTACTACATGAAGGTTCTAATATAACAGTTTCTGACTTAGGAGATATTTTAGATGCTTTCAAGTTTCATTATTCCAAACACTTTGGTTCTAATCATTCAATTAATGAATATATAAATTTAGATATTCCTTCACTTAATCAGTTAAATCCCCCTGAGAATCATGATACAGTTCTTGAAGCACAAATCTCACTAGAGGAAAGTAACAAAAAAAAAAACAAAATATTTAAATGCAATAAAGCCCCCGGGATGGATGGTATAATCATTGAAATATATAAATTGTTCCCCTCATCTGTACTATCCCTCTTTCACAAAACTCTAGTAGAAGTTCAATCATATGGCACTATATCACATTCGTGGAGATACTCTTTGATCTCACCTATAGTAAAAGCCAACAAAGATCCACAGCTTTGTAATTCTTACAGACCCAGATCATTATTAAATAATGGTTATAAAATCTTTATGTCCAACTTTTCAGATAGATTAAAGGTCCCACTAACGCAAATGATAAATGATGATCAATCAGGCTTCATACATGAAAGACATGCTTATGATAACATCCAAAGGATTTTAACACTTATTGAATATTTGAGCAAGGGAAATGAAGAAGCACTAGTGATTAGTTTAGACATAGAAAAGGCATTTGATTCCGTCAATTGGGAATATATGTTTGAATTGTTACGTCATTTTCACTTTCTATCTTCTTTCATTTCTCTAATAAAAAATATATACCAAAACAATGTAGCTTATGTTAAATTGGCTCCTTCACTTCTGAATCTATTCAAATAACCAAAGGCACTAAGCAGGGATGTCCCGTATCCCCAATTTTATTTGCATTAGCCATTAAAATATTTCCTGCCCTTATTCGTGATAATCCAAAGATCATTGGTATAAATATTTACAATCAGTATAATTCCAAGATAATGCTTTATGCAGATGATATCTTGCTCACATTAAGTAATTCACAATCAGTTCTATTAGAATTAGATTCTGTGATGAACCATTTCGAGAAAATCTCGGGTTTACATTTCAATATATCTAAATCTAAACATATGCTCTTAAATAAGAAGGGAAATGTACAATCGGATAATCATTACATTATTGGTGTAATCTCAGATTCACTTGATTATCTAGGAATAACACTATGTAAATCCACAGAAAACACAATTGAATATAATTAAAAAAAATATTATAAATTTAATAAATAAGCATATACATAGATGGAATACAATTCTCATCACCTTTGAAGACAGGTTACAATTAATAAAAATGACACTTTTACCAAAAATACTCTACAAAGCTCTGGTTCTTAACTTTTCATATAGATATCAATACATTAAAGATATAAACAGATTACTAATGAAATTCCTCTGGTTCCCCAAAAGAAACAGAATAGCTTTTTTACATTACATTAGATCTTGGGAGCAAGGAGGAATCAAATTCCTGGATATTGAAACATATATTAATGCGTGCATATTTAAGATTATTTTAAACTGGATTAATCCAGATTATCACTCTAGTTGGAAATTATTACATCTAACCTTACTAATTAATGAAAATGCCCTGTTAGCCAAACTTCCATTGAATAATTCTTCTAATACGTTCTGATACTTCTTATGTCATATTACCCAGCACAATATTGCCAAACCCACAAAATTAAATTCATTAAATCACTATTTTAATTTCTTCAGAAAATGTGTTAACTCTAATGTTTGCTATTAAGACCTGGTTTGAGCTGTTAACACTCTTTAAAATTGCAAGGAATTTTCCTGATAAAATACATCTCAGTGTTTTAGCTAGTTGGGAATCCAAGAACTTTATGTGTTGGTATCAATGCATAAATGACACTAAAGTTTTAGACTCTCAGTTTCTTATAAAAGAGGATGATTTACTTCCACAAAACTGGTTAATTCTACAAAGTATCAACTTATTCTCAAGATTTATGCATAATACTTAGGAACTCATCTTATCAAGAAACACCAAAAATGATAAAGCTCATGTGTGAAACTTTACATAATAGCTTTAATACAAATAACATTATTTCAAAATTATATAACATGTTAATTGTTTATAAGACTAATATAAATCAAAGTTACTGGAACTTTATATTCAAAGGCTGTTCTTTTAATTTCTCACATGATGAAAAACAAAAAATTCTGTTATCCCTCAAGCATACTTCATGGTCTCATTACTGGAGTATTTTTGCTTGGCAATATCTCCATAGGGCATTTCTGACACCAGATAAGATAGTTAAAATCAATAATAGCTCCAGAGCATCCTGCTGGAGATGTACAGAACATACTAAAGCTGATTGGGCACACATTTTTTATGATTGTCCTAAATTAAAGGGCTATTGGAATAGAATAGAAGATTTTCTCAAATCATTATTCACTGATTCCTTCTTATTGTCTAAATCATTAGTTCTTTTCAATGTCAATGAAGGTTACTTTTTGAATAAGAATAATTCATATTTACTATGGTCAGTACTTGCTATCGCCAGAAAATGCATCACTAGAAGATGGAAAACTAGCTGCCCACCCACTGCTGAGGATTTCTTGTCTTCAGCGAAAGACCTGGAAATCAAAGAAACTATGACCAAAGAACTTAGAATCTATCCAAAGACATTTGTTAATAATCCTTGGACAAAAGTTTTAGCACTTACTGAGACTTTACAAATGGACCACAAATCTTTTTGAACTGATACTTATACTAAAGAACTTGTGTATTTTAAGTGTGATCTGCAGTTTTGCTTCAGGCCTATGTGTATATTGTAAATAGTTTTTACCTTGTTTGTTAATAATTTGTCTTAGAATGAGAATACTGTTTGTCATTTGTTGTCTTTTACTTTTCTTGGAAAACATAATAAAATATTTTGAAAAAAAAAAGAATAGACTTTGTCAATGACGTCCGTTACATTTTAAAGAAATTAACCAGTTGAAGGGGACTGGAGCTACCTTTCACTAAAACAGACTTATTAGAGTCAAAGTATTGTATTTCACCAATTTCATTTTTTTTATAGAGTTGACAAAGATACAGTCTATAGTTTTACATATGATACAGATGAGGCTGACAGGATGATTCTTGCTGTTGTGTATGACAGAGACAGATTTGTAGAGAGTCAGCAAAGCAGTCATTCCTTAGAGGTCAGGTAATATCCTGTGGAGAAACTAAGGTTGAAAATTTTCAGGAGGAGTTCAGCAGGTTTGTACTTTAGCTTAACTAGGAGACAGTCCAGTACCTTGTCTGAGCCCATGGAGCTATTGTCATTCACTTTGAACTGAGTCACACAAAGGGAAGCAGTAGGGAAAACAATGTGAAATTTAGAAGACATCTGAGTCAGAAAATGAGAAACACATTTTGAAAGTACCCCAACATTATTAACCAAGTTGTAGGACCCCAAAATAATTCCATCTTATGACTCAGAAAGAATCAAAGAATCACATCTATATACTAAAACAAAGGAAATGCCTAAGATGCATTCTCCTTCAAACACTTCTGACCAGTGGCAGTCTGAAGTTGTCCTGGTAGGTATGGTCACTAAAGATGACTGGTAAGAGCAATTTAGGCTGAAATGATGAGAAGAGGACACCCTGTACCAGGGTTGCGCTAGCTGAGACATTCAGTTTATTTCAGTTTATTTCACAGATGCCTGTCATATTTTTGCAGTACAGTGCATTCTTAATGATCCCGTAAGCTACATCAAATCTCTTTTTATTAACACTTTTAATCCTTCTGTTGGCTCTTTTATCATCCTATAAAGATACATGATGCCTGTTATTTGGCTTAGAGAAAATCTGACATACTTGAAAATAGATGCTACATATTCTTGTTGCAAAGTTCAAACTGCTATACTTAACTTCCCTGAACTTTCCCACTTTTCCTTTTACACATGAAGCCTGATTGTTCCTTGACTAGTCAACATTATAGGTTGTTTGGGTCTTATCACATGATGTTAATTAATGTAACAAGCAGAAAATGGCACTATCTCAGAATGCTGGGCATTATTCTGTTTTGCTCATCTATCCATTTACTTACTATTAAGGCTAAGAAAAATACAGATAATCTAATAATATTCACATCATGTACTGCTCACAGTTTGATGCAATGAAAGATTTTTAATTACAGTTTATTTTGTTTATTCACACACATTGTTGAAATCACTCTTCTTGGCTCCAATGTTTGCTAAAGAAGAGGTGGAGAAATGTGAAGTCTGGTCATGATGACTGGTGCTCTTTTGACACTATATGCAGAATAAGCCTTGGCTAATCCACTGCAGAACTAGATGTTACATTAAGATGATACAGATGATTACAGTAAGTCCTCATTAAACTATGTCAGTACAGCATGTTAATAGTTGTTAAATCATGAAACTAGCATGAATAGTTACTTTCTGATTCACTACAGAATAGTACTAGGTATATCTGCACATTAAGTATAATTTTGTCTAAGCACTTCAAAATAATATTTTTGTTACATTTTCATATCTGTTTGGTGCAGCTACACTCTATACTGCATGATTACATATTTGCTTTTAAAAGGCAGGAAAGATATGTGTACTGAGTTAACAAAAACAAATAATTATATCTTATTGTTGAGAGATTGAACAAGGATGCACTCAGCTAAGTGTGAAACTATGAGGCTTGTGGGTCATGCCTGGATGGTCTCAACTAATCTAATACAATACAATAAAACTGCAGCCTATTGTAGGTTTGAGACTAGATACTTGTTAGTGCCAGAACTGTGAGAAATTGTTTGTCTTGCAAAACAACAGCAAAATGTGAAACTCACTGTTATACATTAGATTTGATTTTTGTAGGGTTCAAGCCCTTCTGCACCCTGTGATGTAGGGGGTGGGCCGCACCATCCACCCTTACTATGTAGATATAATAACTATGAGATCTCTGTACCTTAGAGAAGAGGCAACTCTGGGATATACCAATTTTGACTTAGTATATATTTCCTCTCTTGATGCACTTAAATTTCTGCAATTATAAAGAGTGCACTTACGACCCTTGAAATATTTAGAACCCCAGTACAATACAATGTAAGACAATAACATACAATACAGTTTCAGGTTGAGGCTCAGGACCCTTTTAGTCTGTCAAACCTTGTAATAAACTAGTCAATATAAACTATTGATAGCATTCTTTAAAGTTATTTATCGGTGTTTTAATGATGAGTCAAGGGCTGCAATACATTTTCCTGCTTGTCAGGCCTTTTATATTTTAATCCGTTCTTAACGAGAAGCTTCTAAATTTTTTTTCAAAGTATGGCACATTTGATGTCATCATGTGATAGTATGCAGTGGGGAACATGTCATTTGGATGAATGCAGTTTCTGCGAATGCAAAACGAGTGAGTGTTTTTCACTGAAACAGTTTGATTTTATTTTCCACTGTTGTGCAACCTCAGAGCTGGTATATAAAAGTCCAGGTAGGGGTGCAAGAGGGCTTATCCCCCTCCCAAAAAATGTTATTGTGTTTTCAGGAGTTTGGCAAATGGGTTTTAATTTGTTTCCTATTACTCAAATTACCTTCAGCAAATTGACATTAATCCATGAACCCTATGCAGGACATCCATGAACCATATGCAGAACAGCCATAAATACATGCTGGGTGGAGCACTCATTAATATCTATGGATGCAACACATATTTTCTTATACTAATGCCACTGAGGTTGAACTTCACTGTTTATTTGTTTATTTATTTATTAGAATTTGCTTACCAAGATTGTCTGACTGGGTATATGAAATAACCCCTTTTCAGCAGAGGCCTGGGAAAAAATGCTGTATATATAAGTAAGAAAAGCAAGAATATTGCAGGAATGTGGACACTACAATAACGGAGTTTAACAAAATGAAAAATAAAATATTTGTAACATTGAAATTGCAAAACATTCATTTAAAAACAATTATATACAGTTATTTACAGTGCAGATTTAATGCAGTTTGGGTTCATGGTCATTAATGAGAGTCACTTCGGTTATGTACTGTTGCAGAATTATATGGGATCTTAGAATTATGAAATGAAAAATAGCAGAATTATAGAAAAGGTTGAACAGATTATGAGCAGACAGTAATCAGGAAAAAAGTTATAATTGCAAAGAAGAACAAAAAGGGTAGTTTTACAGGAAGTATAGATTAATTTAGAATAATAGGAGCAGAACATAAAAGGAGACCGTAGGCTCAATCTGGTATATAGAACAGGAGCACAGCCATATGTACACAAGGAGTTTATGAGGTGGAGCTTGAACAGCTCACTAATATTAATTGTTTAATGGCAAGAGGTAAATAGCTCCATAGTCTAAAAACATAGAAGGAGTATATATAGACAGTCATCTGCAGACCTGTTAGATATAGTTGTTAGTAGGAGCAGTTTATTAGTGGAGTAGAATGGAATCATCTGCTAGACAGTGATGTTGGAGAACCTTACTTAAGACTGGCCATTCTTCAGTTTTATAGGTGAGTCCATAGCTGGATCATGGCCAAATGGAGACCTAGGCATGGTAATGGATCAAGCTTCTCCACAACAGCCCCCTCAGCAGACATTCAAGTGTCCCATTACTTGGCTATTTCTCTCCAATTACCATAAACACTGTTCAGACCTATTAGTATGCATACAATTTTTTTACTTCTACAATTATTAGAGATATTTGGATTTCATTTAAAACTTTTATTTTAAATTTTATAGCACAAACATTGATAGCCATTTGCTATACAAAATAATACAGTCTCACAATTAAAACAGACTTAGCATAAAGCATAAACTTATCTGCCCTTGAAACTTAAATTCATTTAAATAACTTTGAAACCAACATTCAAAGACAATACATTTGGCCAATGTCAGATTAAGTTTACGTTTGGGCTGTTTTCTAACCATAGTACCCATTTTTAGGACCATGCATACATGCATGTGTTTTTTGATTCACCTTCCTGATTGTATTGAATGATATACCTTGTATAACAGGGCACTGCTTGTTAGTGTGTTTTAAATTTGTAGTTTTGAACATTTTTCCAGTAAGCAATGAAACAAAATGTATGAACCAATAATGATGAAACTAATTTCAGAAAATTTTAACCATAAAAGGCCACTCAAGCTTCTGTCATTACAAACCACTGATATCAATAAATATGTACAATCTCTGCAGAAGTACAAGTCAATTGAATAATTCCACATTTAAGAGATCTGTAACTAATGCAGAGGCTGACAAACAACTTTACATTTCAATGTCTCATGCACAAATTCAGTTTCTACTGCCCTTGAAGAATAAATTGCCTATGTGACATTAAAAAGAAAAAAAAAATGGTAACCTGGTGAAATTACAATAGGGAATGGCTGACAAACTGAAAACAGTTTCATAGTTACTAGGCACCTGAGCCAAAGGACGGCAGCACCCCCATCTCTTTTTAAAGAACACCACAGTATCAGCAATCCATCCACATGGTGTGGAAGTAGAACCCACAGCTTTCTGGACCAAAAGTGAGTATGCTACCTGTTGTAGTTCTTTTTTTTTTTCAATAATAAATTTTTATTGTTAAATATTTTCCATACACAATCGAAATCAAACACATAATTCACTACTACTACCATCAAAAATATATACAGAATCTACATAAAATGCTTCCATATGAAAATTGACATTATTCCAAGAAAAAGAAAGACCATAGAAATAATTTGAGTCAATACAGATAATACACAGTTCAAATACAATATTCCCTCCAAATATATAACCAATACTTAATACATTCACAATAACAGTATTATGCTAGTATAATATTAAAAACCTGTTCCCAGATTTTTGGGTTATTAATATTTTTGTTATTTTGCTTCAAGAGTAATTTATGTGCTAATATATGCCTTATCGCCACAAGTTTAAAATTATCCCATGATGTCTTATCTGGTTCTAACCAATTTGTAGCTATATAAAGCTTCATCAACAAGAAAATATTTATACATATAATAGTTTGAGATCTAGAGAGTTATTTTGGAGGAATATGTAGAATCGTAAATTCCCATGATAATGTTGTACTTTGGTAACCCATCTTCTGAAGTTGTATTCTAAGAGAGTTCCAAAGTTTATATATACATTTGCAGCTCCAGAACATATGAAGAAGATCAGCCATTTGATTTATGCAATATGGACAAATTGGAGATTTTCTAGGATTAAATTTATGTAAACTCAGACGTGTATAATATGCATTATTCCAGATCATCAACTGCGTATACATCAATTTTTGGAAATAAACTGATTTTATGGTCAAATCAATTGCTTTTAACATATGATTATTATCTGTTACTGTCATTTTATTTCCCCAATACCCTGATAACAGAATTTTATCCTGAAATTTCAAGTCTTTAATTAATTTATTTGTTGTTGTTATAAATTTGACCTCTTGTTGGAGAGCTTGCCACAGATCAGAGCATTTACCCACAATCCCATCTTCAGGTTTAAAGTTCTCAAAATAACTTAGAGAAAGTTCCCTGATTTGTCTCATTATAACAATATAATTCTTGGGTAGATTCAATTCCTGTCTAATTTGAGAAGATGATAAATTAAGGTTATTAAATACATCAATCAGAGTTAAATTAACTATTAATGGGAATTTACTAAGATCAATTAACTGATTATTTAGTTTCAAATTGGGATTCCTATGAAAGGGTTGGAAAACCATCATATATTGCAACAGATCTAATAATTGAAATAAATTTTGTAAAGATATCACATATGCTTTAATGTGTTCCATAATCCCATACTCTTTCAAAATATTTTTTTCCCAAAAAGGGTATTGCTTTTGGATTTATATTCCGATCTAGAATATGTTTGTAATTCAAGACCACCCAAGTTGGTATCCATTTCGTACTAGTTACATCGTAATTAGCAATTCTTAAAATCCTATTGGAGTTCACAATTAGATCGTATACTTCAAAATTCGGTAACTCAAGTCCTCCTCTGTTTTTTGGGATCATTAATTTATCATACAATATTCTAGTTTTCTTTGGCTCCCAGATACATTTAGCTAATTCTTTATGAATTTGTTTAAAAAATGTCTTTGAAATTAATACTTGAGCAGACCTAAAAATATACAGTAATCGTGGTAATATATTCATTTTCACAACTGACACTTTTGCTAATACTGGTAATCGTAGATTTTTCCATCTGCCACAGTCAGATACTATTTGTTCCCAAACTAGTTTAATATTATTACTATAGAAATCTTTATTATCCATAGAGAAACCAATACCCAAATATTTGATATTTTCTTTAGATGTTACCTTCCCCACCAAGGGCAATAACGAAAAAGGTTTAGGAGTTCTTAACGGGGAAATACTAGTTTTTTTCAAGTTAATTTTGTAATTAGAGACTTCTGAAAATTCGTTTATAGCCTTTAATATCTTCTCAGTATCAGAAATTGGGGTTGTACAGTAAATAATGAGATCATCAGCAAATGCTGACATTAATAATTTGTTTTTATAAATTATTGGAGCATTATGATACAGATTTTGCTTAATATATAAAAATAAAGGTTCAAGATAAAGGTTAAACAATAAAGGAGACAAAGGGCAACCCTGATGTGTACCATTTTTAATCTGTATTCTTTTAGAAAAACTTCTATTAATATATAGTGTAGTATACGGATTACTATATAATATTTGTAACATCTGAACAAATTCCTGGGATATATTAAAATATGGTAATACATCAAACAAAAAGTTTATATCCACCCTATCAAATGCTTTCTGTGCATCTATTATAAGGGCATACATATTAAGGTTATTCTGTTTAGCATAAGCTATCATATTATGCAGTGTAAGTGTGTTATCACTAGTTGCCATAAATCCAGCCTGTTCCTTAGAAATTAGATAAATCATGATTTTTTTTAATCTAGATGCTATAATAGAGGTTAATATTTTAATATCCACATTTATTAATGATATTGGTCTATAATTGTCTGGGTTTTGGGGATCTGAATTAGCTTTATGTATAAAGATTGTTTTCGATGCATTAAGATGAGGATCATTAATTTTGTTTCTGATTATATAGTTAAATACAAAAGAAAGTATTTTACCAAAACTATCAGCAAACTCTTTATAAAATTCAACTGTCAGACCATCAGGACCTGGTGACTTATGTGATTTCATATGTTGAATGGTATATACTACTTCTTCTTCAGATATAGG
This sequence comes from Protopterus annectens, assembly GCF_019279795.1. Lineage (NCBI taxonomy): Eukaryota > Metazoa > Chordata > Ceratodontiformes > Protopteridae > Protopterus > Protopterus annectens. Next base: position 1,809,462,648 of record NC_056739.1, on the reverse strand, counting down.
TTTAGTCAGATCATTTTGGAGACTTTCTTCTAATTTTGGAAAGTTAATTGCTTGCAAAAATCTTTTATTATATTTATGTACAGATCCATCATTTTGACCCTCATATACCTTGGCATAAATCTTTCCAAAAATATCAATAATATCCTCAGTTTTAGAATACAATGTATTATTAAATTGTATTTCCAATATATGTAGAGTTGTTTTCGATTGATTAATGATCCTTGCCAATGCTCTTGTTGGTATTTGAACATTATTGGCATACCTCACTAAACTCCTATGCTCCTGGAATGTCAATCTACTATTTTGAAGTAAGAAGAGATCCCTTTGACATTTAAACATTTCCATCTCTGTTTGGACATTAAAGTTCTGAATCAATTCTTGATCAAGTAACTTTAATTTTGTTTCTAATTTTTGAATATCACTGTTTTGAATTTTCTTATAGTATGAAGCTTTTTGCAAAAGGAACCCTCTAATTTGAGTTTTAACTGTCGCCCATTCAATATCAGGAGTATGCTGTTGATGCTTTAACCTATCCATTAAGTCTTTCAAATATTTTGCAATTTCATCTATTATATCCTTCTTATTTAAGAGATTTGGATTAAGTGACCAATTATAACCTCTCTGCCACCTTGTATCGTTTAAATCTTTAGCAAAACTTAACGAAATTTTTGAGTGATCTGATAGATAACGAGTATGTATAACAACTACAAGTTCTAAGTTAATTAATGATTTTGATATCAAGAAGAAATCTATTCTAGACCACATTTTATGGCATGGTGAATAAAAGGTATACTTATTTGTGTTATTAATATTATTTGAATAATGAAAGGGGTCATATAATTGAAAATCTTCCTTAAAATCATTCAATGCTAATCCAGCATGCTTATTAAATGCTCTTTGTGGACAAGATCTATCCAATTTCAGAATTTGGTAAGTATTCCAGTCCCCACCCACAATAAAATAATAACCATCATATTGTGTTAAGATTGAATATAATGATGTTATAAAGCTTTGTTGGTCATTGCAGGGCGCATAGATATTTAGAAGTATAAAAGGTTTATCAAATGCATTGTTCGATAAAATAACATAACACCATCATCCATTTTTATCTGCTTTAGAATATAGAATCTTGTCTTTATATTGATTTTTAATAATTATAGCCACCCCAGCACTGTTTGTCTTACCTTCTGATGCCACTACTTCTCTGATCCAGTTCTTTTTTTTAATATCAGCCCATTGGTCATTCATCAAATGTGTTTCTTGCAAAAATACAAACAGTGCTTTATCCTGTAACAATATGTGTAGCAATAGTTTCCTCTTCTTTAAGTTCTGGAGCCCTTTAACGTTCCATGAGTCTAACTCCCACATACACAGGTCTATCTGCACAGTGATAGTTTAAGAGGGAAAATATAAAATAGATATGTACTAACTGCATAATATACATAATCTGGAAGCATTTTCTACATCCCGTCCCAAACCTTTCTTACCCATTTTGCCCCCAGACCAGGACATATATAGGTCTTGTATGACACAAAATATGAAAAGGGTTAAACAAACAAACAGATTTAAAAGCATCATATAATAAAATTTAAAACATTTCCTAGACTTACAACCTATATATTCTAACTTAACTACGACAAAGTTTAAACTAAACATTCCCTAACAAACACTGCCATTGATCTACAGCTTTTAATCTAACTATTATTTAAACAAATCTACTTTAGAAGGTATTATTACAATTAAAAGGAAAATTTTAATAAGTTGATTAGCTATTTATTCCTAACCCAAATACCTCATTTGTTTCAGTCATTATATATATATATATATATATATATATATATATATATATATATATATATATATATATCACTATTAGAGAGAAGAGAAAAGAAAAAATAAAAATAAATAATTACATACTACATTATAATCCTATACCAAAACACAATGCCTGTAACTACTAATACCTATAATTATATAATTGAACTGTCAGAGTTTTGTATTTACATATTTCAGTTCTTAACTAAAATAACATTAATTATCAGATTTAAACAACACAATAATGACTATCTTAACAGTTATATTCATATAAACATTACTAAACCCTGCACCCTCTGTAACTAGTGTAAAATCAAGATTTGGTTCAAAGCTAAAAGAAAAAGCAAAAAAAAATATGTTATTATGTGCTTAAAGTACATACTATAATGTTATTCACTTTTAAAAAGAACATTAATATGTTATGTCAGTTCTCCTCAGTTTCTCAAGCCTGGAAACCATTAATAATACTCGCGACGGGGGACCGCTTTAACAGCCGGACCACAGGAAGTGTTGCATCGAAATCCACACTCTCGGCTGCATTCTAGGCATTTCCTGTTTACCACTCGACGAAAATAGTTCGTAGAGGCCATAAAAGTTCGGAAAACGGCCAAAGGAACCTCGGACTATCGAAAACAAACAGTTTTATTGCTTTTACAGATGCCTAAATGATTTAAGAAGAAAACAAAGGATTACCTAGACCTCGAAGTATAGTAGACAATGGATCCGACCTCAGGAGCATGCCAGTCCCAATGGAAGTTTATTTCAAACCTCTGATGCAGGTAAACCTTTAAAAACTTTTAGAAACAAGTTTTTTGCCTCGTTTTTAGTAGAAACAGAGTATTTAATCCCATCCATCATAAATGTAAGCACATTAGGGTATTTCATTTGGAATTTAATTTGTTTGTCAATAAGAAATTTACAGTATGCAGATAAAGACTGTCTAGCTTGCCTAACTTGCAGAGGTAAATCCTGAGCCAGAGATATTTTATTATTTTTCCACATAACATAGCCACCATTTTTTTTTTGCAGTAAAAAGTATTTTGCTAACATCCTGGAAGTTCAATATTTTAACATACACAGGTCTAGGAGTGTTAGAAGCTTGTACCTCTCTCAGAGCTCTGTGTGCTCTTTCGATAACAATTTGTTTCACCCCATCAGAATCATTTAACAGCATTTCAAATATTTGTGTTATAGTTGGAATTAGCTCAGTATACTGAATGTATTCAGGGATCCCTCTAATAATGATGTTATTTCTCCTAGACCTTGCTTCTAAGTCAGTAATTTTGCTTTGCATGGCTTGTATATCCACATCATGTACATTTGTTTTTTTTTTCCAGCAAATCTACTTTGTCCTCAGTTTCAGAAATTCGGGTCTCTGTCTTATCCATTCTCTCAAGCAACTGATTACATAAAACTCCAAAAGTTTGTATTTGAGAAGTCAATTCTTTTAGGGCTTCTTGTATAGGTAACAAAGCATGTTTGATATCTTCCATGTTCAGTGGTTGATCAGTTTTAGATCTAGTCCCTGGCTTCTGCAGTTCCTGTTGTCTAGTAATTCTTTGTTTTTTAGCAATCACATCTTTTTCTGGTGACTGTAATTCCGAGAGCTTTGTTTTAGTAGTAGTTGTTTCCATGTTTTTTCCTTCTTGTGACATTTTTTTCCCCAAAACAGAGATGTAAAGTAAAGAAAGCACACGGTCCTTTGTTTGCTTCTCTCTTCAGAGCTAGCTAATTACTTGTAATCCTGATAGATAAATACTTTTTTTCCACGTTTTTTTTCCTATTACAGATTAATTAAATGTAGTTGCATCTTTTTTGTCGTTAATTTGATGTTAAAACCTCTTGGTATCTACTCAGGGTTTAGATTTTTCTCAGGTTAAATGAAGAGCTGCAGTTCAGCAGTGTTTACAGAATGGCAGCCATCTTTGATCTCTACCTGTTGTAGTTCTAACATAGCTTTCAGGTTTTAGAGCACAAACACTGATGACCATTTGCTAAACAAAACAGTAGCACATTGAAGATAGGCTTGACAGAGCAACAGTAAATGTCTCTTCCCTTGAAACTCACAATTCTTTGAACATGCACTGAAACTCAGTTCCTTGAAAATTCAATGAAACTTAAATTTCTTGAAAACACAGTGAAACTCACATTCCTTAAAAATGCACCCATGATAATTAAGAAAGCAGTCTAGTAGTCTGTGTAGAGGATTCAAGCACTTGTCCCCTGTAACAAGGTACAGGGTATGAGCCTGAGGAAGTTAATTAAATAACCTGTCAGCTTAACTAGGGCATTTTACACACACACACACACACACACACACACACACACACACACACACACACACACACACACACACACACACACACCTTTTTTACCAAAGAGTGATTAGGCTTTCTTCCTTCTCTGTCTCATGGACTACACACACACACACACACACACACACACACACACACACACACACACACACACACACACCTTTCTCTATAAATTTACCAAAGAGTGATTAGGCTTTCTTCCTTCTCTGTCTCATGAACTTGTTCTCTACATTTGAACTTCATATGAAAAGTAGCAGCAGGAAGGAAAGGGAAGGGAAAGTTAGGTGTGCGTGTGTGATCCATGCAGAATGTGGTCATGTCAATTTGTGTGTTATACCAAAGATACATGCAGAGTGGGTCCTTAAAGATGAAATGTACATTTTTTTTTTTTTTTTTTTTTTAATTAAAATAAAATGTTATGGCATCCACATGCCAGCACCCCTCACCCCAACAAGCAGACAGTCAGCGGGCCCTAGGCAACTGCCTAGGTCAACTAGTGCTGGATCTGATTCTGGGTGAGTTTGTGGGAAATTTGTAGTTATGAGAAAGATAAAGAGTTGGGAAATAAGAAACTTGTTTGAGGACTAGGCAAGTGATAGGCTTTGAAAGGTTTGTTGATGACACATTCTGTAACTTTACTGTCTCACTACTCAAGAGGGATGGTCTGAGTGGGCTGCAGCTTAATCAGTATGGGAGCATTATATATTAGTGCCGTGAGCTGGAAAGTTGAAGTCATTTTATTTTTTATGTATTAGGCCATGTTGAATCCTGCATAAAGTACCAAGTTTTGGATATTTGCTTTTGGAATGTCTTTTATGTGGTTGTCAAATTTTTATCAGTAGTAACTCCTAATAGGTTAATATGGGTTACCATCTCAATTTTGTTATTGATTAAAGAATTTTTGGTGAAAAGAATTTTCTTGTCAGAGAGTTGTTTTGAAGTGAAGAGAGTTAGTTCTGATTTTTAAGGTTTAGGAAAAGTTGACAGCCATGTTTCAATAGATTTGAGAGGTATTCCAAGGTTAACTTTTCTGATTTGTCAAGCTTGTTGCCACTACAAATGACTACAGAGTCGTCAGCTTACTGCACTATAGCGACATGTGCTGGCTTTGAGGAGATCATTATTATGAATATGTTGAAAAGTAAAGGGCCAAGAATGGATCCTAAGGGGACATCAGTTAGGGCAGAAAGAATCGAGATGAATGCATTTTGCCATTTTACTGCTTGTGATAAATCAGAGATGTAGCTTCAAAACATGTGAATATGTGATATTCCTAGTCATGTGGATTATAGTTTTTGTATTAGTATTAGTATTAGTATTTTGTGGGAGACCACATCAAATGCTTTTAAGATGTCAAGGAATACAGTGTACATGAGGCTGCCCATGATTCTGTGTGGTAAAGGTCATTGTCAGTGATGCATTTGAGAAGTTGTCATTGGCTGCATTTTTCTAGCACCTTAAATGGTGGTGATAGCATAGTAGTGCTTTATTGTTGGAGAGGTAAGCAGAGTTTCTGTCTTTATGAAGTGACAGACTGTATGATATTTTCTGTAGGGTTGTTGTATAATCATCTTTTATTGAGCAGTTTATGAAACTAAGTGATGGGTATGCGAGGACATCAGTTTCCAATTTGATATATTCCATAGGTAGGTTATCTGGGGCAAGAGTAGTGGATTTTAATTGTAGAAGTAACTTTTTATTGGTAGCGGTAGGCACAGGATTAAAAGTGAAGGCTATGTTGAGGTTCATGTGAGCTGGATTTGAAGAAATTTCAGTAGGTCTAGATGTTTTGAAGAGAGAAGCAACTGTCTGAGTGAAAAGAGTTCTCTATATTTGATATTATGGAACTGGGTTTGGAAGAATATAACCACATAGCTTTAAGTTGTTAGGCATTAGCAAGCAATTTACAATTGGGCCAGATTAAAAAAACTTTACAGCATCATGCAAAATAAATTTGCTCAATGACCAGACACTCAGAAAAAGTGTGTGATTCAGAAAACCAAGCTACTCGATGTGGCTAGCCAAAATAATATGGTCAGGGAGCTATATGCTAATGACCATATAAAAGGTGGAATGTGTGATAATGAGGCAAAAAAGACAACAGAGTGATTCAGAATAAATGCTGCTCAATGGAGCTGTACACAGAGTTTTTTTTTAACTCAGCTGTATACATATGTTTGGATGGAATAATTCACAGAATTACATTACAGATTGGCTCAGCTGTAATAAAAATACCAAAGATATGTTGTTACCCCCTCCATAAGCACTACAGACAGAGACTTATGCAGGAAGGCTATGAATGGCCTCAGTAGATGTCTGTAGCCTAGGCTGTGATACAAGTAACTGGCATACACCACTTACATTATGGATTGCCTCAGCCATAGTAAAAATACCAAAGATACGTCCTTACCTCCTCCATAAGCATTACAGACAGACTTATGCAGGAGGGTTATGAAGGGCCTCAGTATATGACTGTAGCCTAGGCTGTCATGCATGCGACTGGCATCCTCCACATGCGTGAGCGATGCTATCAGCATTACAATGACAGAAGTTCATAGGTTAGTACTAGGCTAACTGCCCAATTACCCCATGTGAGAATCAAATCTTGCACCATGTGTTTGCAAGGTAAACACCTGAGCCATTATGCCAACCTCTCCACAATCCATAGGATCAGAGTGGTAAATGTAGTTTACACAGTTATGCACCTCTGACTAGATAGACACACACACACACACACACACACACACACACACACACACACACACACACACACACACACACACACACACACACACACACACACACAAACACACACACACCTCCCAGTTGACTGCAATGAGAACAGAACCCCTACCTAAGTACACAGTCTAGGGAACTCTGTATTTTACGCAAGTCTCAAAGCATAAGACATCACAGCCCTAACCTCCTTGGCTGATGGAAGGATGAAGTCAAACAGCAGGTAGCACCTATGTACTGGAAGTATGACATATGTTAGGAGCACGTTTAAACTGGCACTGCATACCCTTCATTAATATTACACAGCGCTCTGTTTATGCCTATAGTGCCTGAAGATATTGAAGTGAATAGGACGCTACATGGTAGAACATCAGCATGCTTCAAGAAGAACAGGGTGACTATATTGGCTTCTTAATGTCTTCATTGTAATATTAACAGTAATAGGAATTCATGCAAAAATGTATAACTTCCCTTCTTCAGTGCCACATTTCTCATTACTGATTTAGCTCAAAAGTAGCAATATGACTGTTTATATTATGTTTGTGCATACATTCTCTTTTATAGGTGGACATTTGGTCAAAATGTTAAGGCTCTGTTTTCACATGGTAAGGATGCCTGTGGATTCAATTACCCCTCACCTCTTCAGTTATGTTAGCAAGGAAAATGTTTAATGTTTATTTTTTCTGTCTAATTAGAAATGCAGCTTTACATTGGGCAAATATGTAGGCTCATCATTATCAGTTGAGTTGACATGTTTAATATAAAACAGAAGTTGTTTCCTTTGCATAGCATCTGTGGGTGAAATATGTCTGAGCAGCATCTATTCTTTGTATATGTGCATTAGTCTGAAACATCAAAATACTGAATCTCTTACTACCAGCGTCTGTCGGCCTGTCTACATAGATCATAATGTTAATCCACTATATGTCAGACTTCAAATGAAGGGGGTTGTTGGTTCAGTCGCCCTTTCACTTATACATAGTAAAAGGCTTGTTCAATTAATTCACTCATGTTTAGTTCTATAAGTATATTCTGTTTAATTGTATCAGTCTCAACATCATAATGACTTGTTTTTCATTGTGTTTATGCCCCCCTTCACTATCATCTCTTCTAAATATGTTTATTTACTATTTTCTGTAGCGCCATGTCTTTTACTATTTTATGCAGCAGCATAATGACCCATACCTATCCCACTCTGTCAGCTTCCCACAGGTGGCAGCAGTAGTGCCATCACCACCACCACCACCACCAGATGGCAGCAGTAGTGCCATCACCACCACCACCACCACCACCACCAGAAGCACCCAGCATATCTGGGTCTCAGCTTAACAGAGTTGCTTCCATACTGCCTGCTATACCTGTAGCATCTGCTTCAGGTAGCTCTACACCTGATGCTAGTACAGTTTTAGCCACTAGTAGCAGTGCAAGTGGAGGGGACACCTTTGTCACCCATCAGAAGCCTGTAGACATTGTGGGGGATATTGTAGATTGGAGGTTGGTTGCTGAAATCAGCCAAATGGATAATATTTTCAAGAGATTCATTGAGTTGTATCCCTGTCAAACACAGGTCCCACCATCTGAGACAGGGCCTAGTGGTGATAGTACTCTGGGAGGCAGGTAATCTCCCACTGGGTCTCAGCTAGCAGAGACTGCATCTATCAATACACAGTCCTACTCCCAATCTGGTGTTCCCCTCCATTTTGCAACCATGCCCACCCCTGTAGGTTGTTCAGTCCTCTCTTACCATTGTCAGCCATCTCTGTGTGTTTGATACCTCCTTCACCATTGTGTTCCCATTCATAAATGCGTTGCCACATATCCTGTCATTCATGTTTGTCTTCATCTACTGTCTAACCAAATCTGCTCCCTTCCTTTTACTTCATATAATTCATTACCCACTGTTGTAATCTCATCAGTAATATAACATGTGCACCTGTCCCACAAAAGTTGTAATTCACCCCTACCCCGCCTCCGTCTTGCTCATTCCACATTTGCTCATGTTTTGTTCCAGCCTCTGCTTGCTTCCTCATTTCATATCATTCCTAAACCCCCACTTACATTCTCTAATTTTGTCATAGAGCCTTTTTACACAGTACCAACCTGATACACCTACCAACATAACACCTACCAACATAGCTGGAGAGACTCAGAATAATTTAAAGGTCATACTGCTCAGTACCAGGAGTCTAAATAGGAAACTCCACTCCCTGCAAGCTCTCCTTATCCTGGAAAATATAAACATCTGTGCAGTTATGAAGGTTTGGTTTAAAGTCATAGAATTCACCCCAGCAGTGCTAAGCTATAATGTCTTCCACACATTTACAACAGCTACTGCACAGGTAGGGTCTGAAAGTGGAGGAGGCTCAGTTTATATCAAACATGAACACACCTCAAGGCTAGTAAAACAGTATGACACACTTGAGATTCTCCACGTTCAACTTAACATAAGTACAATTAAACACTGTAACATTGCAAGCTCTAGGTCCCCGTCCCTAACCCTGGAAGCCCATACCAAGTACATGAATGAAGTGGAGACACTCCCCATTCAACTCAATGCAATATTCATGGGTAATATTAACTACCTCAGCAGTAACTGGGAATTATACATGACCTCAAATATGCAAGCCTAGAAAGTCCTTGACTTTGTTAACACAAACACCCATTAATAGCTAGTATATACCCCCAGCAGGTATAGAAATATCCTTGACCTGGTCATCACATACATGAGAAAATGGTACACTCTTCCTACTGCAATGTCCTCATTGCTTAGATGACCACAAAGCTGTCCACTTGAAATAAATATTAAGCCTGAGACCTCAGCTAACCCTGAAACATTTTTTTAAAAGCATTCTAAGGCTATACCTTACTGCATCTTATTAAGCAATAGTCTAGCAAAATTCTAAGCCCCTCCAAACCATGAGAACAGAGCTGCCTGTACATAACTGCTCATGGAAACCCTGTACAATCATGTAAATAGCTGCACAGAGACAGCTCTACCTACCCAAAATAAACACAGGACAACATCCAAAACTAAGTGGAATCCCAACATAAACAGGTTATGTAACCAAAGAAAGAAAATCATGTCCAAAAACAGGAAGGGCATTGGCCAGCAAGTTCATCAAGTCCATCAAGACCAAATTTTAGATAAAAATAGCCTCGCAAGCTAATGACAATGATAAAGCTTTTTTCAGTTATGTTCACAACATTAAAGACAACATCCAACAATGTGCTGAACAATTCTCCACCAATTATTACTAGGGAGTAGGTCCTCACTGTGGTATCTAAGGCCAAGAATTCTGCATTGATGGGTCATAACAATATCCCAGGGTGCCTCCTGGATAGCATACAACATGACCTATCAGGCCCACTAGAATCTCTTTTGAACCATATTCTCCAGACAGGCTTCATGCCAAACAAATGAAAGACTGCACCAGTTATCCTTTATGCAAGTGTGTTTAAATCTTATAACTTTAGCCTGAATGCTTTAATGGCTCAGCTTGGAAATGAAATGATCTCCAGAGTGTCAATGAATCAAGTGGAGGGTTCAAAGCCCCTCACAGCTTCACTTTTTAAATTACTTTTTTTGCTTCAAGTTTGCAAATTACAACAATTGCTTATTATCTGCTTCAGTGACGCCTTTTGAATGACTGCTTCTGTGTTTCAGTTTATAACTGAACTGCTTGGTCAATCAGTGAAGAGGGAAATGGGTTCAAATCTCCTCAAGGCTGTTTGTTTATTGTGCTGGATGCTTTTTGTTTGTTCAAAGATCAGATGGTTGATTTTTGCTTGACTGCTCATTAAATCAAACTTATTTGGTTGATGTATGTAGAATCAAATGAAAATGGATCATCTGTGTGTGTGAATATGTGCATAAGCATCAGTGTGTGTATGTGTGTGTGTGTGTGTGTGTGTGTGTGTGTGTGTGTGTGTGTGTGTGTGTGTGTGTGCGTGTGCATGTGTGTGTTGTGTGAGTGCATGTATGTGTGTGAATGCATACAGCTGTTTGTCTGTGCGTACCTGTGTTTGTGGGATTTGGGTTCCAGATGAGTTGTTAGCTGTTTGTGCAAGATTGTTAAAAGTGGGGTAAGGAATTTTTCCTTATTCTTCACTGTTGTGTGATCTCAGAATTAGTATGTTTAATTAACTGGGGGAAGGTGTCAACCCCCAAGCAAAAACATATTTTTTATGTGTTTTCGACATTTCTGTCGAATTGATGTAGTGTGTTCAATATACCGAAATATCAAATGAATGATATTCAGCATTTTAATATAGACCCTTTTGTTTCTATTCTGCTAATGTGCAACAATCGCCTGCTGTGTGCGTCACTGACACGTTCAGTATGACTGGGTTTGTGGCTCTCCTTATAAGTGAGTAAGTGTGTCAGTGAAGATGGTACTGGATTTAAATTCTCCTCTTGTGCTTTTTCATGCTTCTGTTCTGTAAAAGTATAACAATTACCTGTTGTGTGTTTCACTTACACCTACAAAATGACTGCATCTGTGGATTAATTTGTAAGTAAAATGCTGGACAGAATGTCGTCGAAGTGAGTATCGGTTCAGATATCCCCAGGATTATATTTTTTATTATGTTTCTATTCTTTACATGCATAACAATCACCTACTATGTGCTTCACTGACATCTTTAGCATGACTACTTCTGTAGCTCAGCTTGTAAGTAAACTTCGTTATCAAACATTAGTGAAGAGGGTACTGGTCTCAAATCCCCTCAGTCTTTCAGATGTGTTTTTTAATGACATTCGTATTATAGTACAGATAGAGTGATCAAACTCTGCTGATGCCATAAATGGTTTCATTTGATACATCGTATTACTGTTCTGTGCCCCCACCTATCATTAGTGCTTTTCACATTTTTAACTTCAAGTACTTCAGTTTATCTGTCTTTTTCTGCCTCATACATCATTCTCCACTGACTTTTGCATCCCTGGATTTGTCTCCAGTTATTGTTTCAGTCTTCTGTCCATTACAAGTGTATTTTTGGAGCCCTACTACAACATGTACCCCTCCACCCACACCTTATCCATACTTCCCCATCTTCCTTTCACAACATATTTCTCTGCATATATGTATCCCTGAGTTAGACAAATAGACCTGTACACAAGCATTACCAACTGTGCATTTAGTTTTGCAATGGCTACCCTAGAAGCTTGTGTTCACTCAGTGTTTATTGCAGCTGCTCAGGCATTATTGCATCCATGAGTTGGTCTGACATCATTTTCCCATGAGCCTCTACTGTGGTTGTGGCAAAGAGATGCTCTTTGTGCACATTTGCATGGCTGCATGCATTGTTAATGAGCCTCGAGGTTCATTATGCATACATACTAAACAGTGCTGACTTGGTTGTAATTGTGGATGAGACTTTTCTAAATCCCCAGGCATGTCTGAGGTGAAATAGCCTCAATCATCCTCATACCATTGCTAGCAGTGTTTTCATTAAAGATTTTATCTTGTCTAGAGCAACTAAACAGGACTTAGCATTTATTTTATGCCAGCTTCCGAACATTTGGAATAATGCTTTTTAAAAATTCTTTCATTTTCACTAATCACAAAATCTTCAAAGTAATCACTGAAAATGTTTATATTCTGATGCGGTTATTTTAGTACAAAACATAAGGAGGACTGTACAAAATGGCAACTACCTTGTGAATGCAGGGAGGGTGTAGTGCATCAAAGCTGAAATTTCTAAAAATACTATAACATTAAGGTGACAAAAGACAATAAAAAACATTCTGAAATGTTTTAACATGTCAGGCTGAACTCCTAGCTTGTTGCAATATACAGCATTCAGATAAACCCTCCTGCTGACTGTATATAGTATTAATACAAATGCCACAGACAGCTACATGGCAGCATGTAGCCAGTAAGATCACTTTGTAATACATCCATTTACATGCTGTCAGAAGTATTTAATGAGCTTCAGCTGTGGAAGCAACCTTTTCCAGTAAATGTGAATTAACAAGTACATTTGAAACTCAATAGTGGCGAGGCTTGTTTGCCTGTCAAATCTTTCTCCAGAAATTAAATTGCCATACACAGGTGATTGGTAGGTCTTGCACTTGAATGCCAAGAAAAGAACCAAATTAAATAGCAAGGTTGGGTCATTAATTATTTGGAAATGTGTGCTATATCTGCTAGGTGCCTCCAACAATTTGTGTAACTTTGTGTTACACACAATTTTGTTTTGTACATGCTGAGGTACTCTAAGCAATAATGAAGTACTTGTTTTTTTTTTTAGGTAAACAGTTGGTGTACCGAATATTGATTCATGGCGCACGTACTTGTAAATATTTGATCACAGATGTAACAGGAGTCAAGTCTAAGCAATGTTAATGCCATTAAACAGGAGTCATGTCTAGATAGTGTCAATCCCATTACCTTTGTCAATTTAATTTGTAATGGGGCTAGTGCCCCCATTAACATATATCCCATCAGCCCCTATTCCTTGCACCTTTCACAAATTCCTGGGTAGATTAGGAAATGTAACTTGAACTTGTATCATTAAGCAGAATGTGAGCAAGCAAGTTACTCCTGGGTAATAGGTTATGCCAACACCACCTATTTTGGAAGACGAACTATAAGAGTTATCACAGATTAAAAGATGAATATTGCTGACATTTTCATTTCTGCTTAACGTATGGCTCAGCTAAAGCAGAGTGTTAAATATATGAGCTGCTAATGAGCATTATGCATACAAATATACATACAGCAGTGTCAATGATGCAACAAGTAGCATGCTTGCCTTTGGTGTAGAAGGATGTGGGTTTTATTCCCACTCCAGGTAGTTTAATTACTGGAATTGCAGTACTGTACTACTGAGCATGTCATCCGTTGAACGAGATATTAAACCAATGTCCCATCTGCTTGACTTGGTTACTGTTCACTTGAATGTAAAAGATCCCATGGCATCGATCAAAAAAAGTATGAGCAATCCCCTGGGCAAACTTCCCCTAGTAGTATAAATACCACCCCGGGTCTCCCCTGAAAAGAGCCTACTAGCCTAGTGGGAATAACCCAGTCACCAAAGATAAATTATTTAAATGACGCTGTTGTTCAAGATTTGATTTCCCGAGCTTTATTTACCTACTTTGTAACTCCGAGCAAGGCCCTTATCAGACAGAGATTCTAGGCTGAGAATGAAAAAGGTCCATAAGGGTAAGTGTTCTGTCCCAGTTAATGAATACCTAATTACTTAATTATAAACATTTTCATTGGCATGAATGTCAGGTGAGTCATGTTAATATTTAATCAAGCTGATATCATATAAGTTAAGAATGCATATGTGTAATACATATTCACTACCCACCAGCATTTTAAATATTGAAGACTACTGCAGTTGTGATATTTTATTTATGCAGTTATGCACCATTACAGGTTCATTCCACTGAAATCTAGAATATACCTTAAAAAGATGATATCTGAATGTACATTTTTGTGCATAATATGATGGATGTGAGCAACGATCTGAACATATTATTACCCTGATACATTCTAAAAGAAAGTTTGTACTATAAACCAGCAGGTAAAAGTCTCATGCAGAGAACTCAGAAAACTCACTTACAAAACTATAGCTTCAAAGAAAAGTGGAACACAAGCAGCTCTTACATTGCATTAGAATTATTGAAACAAAGAAGTAATGTTTTAATTTCTTATCAGTCATGATAAAATGCAAGGAAACAAATATATTTTCACAAGTAGCCTAATCTAAGACAAGCTTTTGGACAGTACACCAAGCCAATACAACTGATGATTTAATATTCTTTTCTTTTATGCTCTGATTTAACTCTGACAAACGTTATAATATGCAAATGCAAATAATTCATTCTATGCAACGCAGCAGACTTAATGAAACTCAGATGTCACTTTAGGTTAGAATTGATTCTTTTTTGCTTAAAAGCCACTTAAAGTTATACATCAGAAATGCTTGGTGATAGACTCTTCGAGGAAGAAAAGGCCTTTCCTTACTTTTACTGAAGTGCTTTCATAAATGAGGATTGATGTGATGAGGTTTGTGATGGGTAAGAGTATAATGGACTCCTTTCTGTCCCATGAATTATTCACTAGGATGATATGTTTCATGTTTTTGATTAATAGAGATGAAGATAGTGGGGGTGAAGGAGCTGCCAAGTAATTTTATGAATGTGCCGATACTGTTTTTGTCTTGCTTTGCTCCGTGAGGACCCTATCAAACAATGCATTTTTGTAAGACGTGACATTATTTGGTACAGCTATTCATACTGAAAGCACTGCAGGAAATGTTTGGTTCATTTTTGTGCTGTAAACAGAAAAATCTATACTCTTTTGCTTAGTGTATACCAAACAATATGTGTGCCTTAAAGCGATTATGCAGCTGTTGAAATATGGCAAACACATGGCAAAACATTTCAGTCATGACTATTTCATTCAGTGAATTTCACTCTTTGAGGCTCACCGTTTATCAACAATAAAATGAAAGAAATAGAGAAAGAAAGAAAGGTGAAAAGAAAAACACTAACAACATTATAACGCTATGCAGATATAATATTTAGAAGTGTGTGGAAGCTTAGTGTTTCTAATTGGCCAAAGTGTATTGTGATTATGAATTGGGTTTACAGCTTTCTGTTATTCGCTCTCTGCCAGAAAACAGACTTTCTACTCTTTGTTTGGGTTCAGTATCAACAGATCTCTTCACATTCTTCCCAAACTGGATGCCTCAGCAGTGAGCGATGTTGGATTTAGTTCTGTATTAATTGAAAATGATATGATATTCCTGCTTTATTTTTTACCTTTATGCATTTTTGCTTTTAAATCTGAACTACTAAAGCTCATTTCTACTGCTCATACTATTTCTTAAGTAATGGGTCAATGTGAGCAACAAAATGCATATCTGTCTGTCTGTCTGTCTGTCTATCTAACTATCCTCTATCTATTCTTCTATGTACCTGTCTATGTGTATGTGTACCTATATATGTATGTTTGCATCGATTGCTCTGTATTTTCCTTCTTTCTCTCTCTCTATACATAAATATGTTTGTCTACTACAAGTGCCTACTTGCTTTTAGTTAAATGTTGACCTGCTCACTGTTACTTGCTCCTAACAGTAAAACTCCAGCCACTCCCTAATCATAATACCAAACTTCACTCCTTAAACTTAAAATACCCTATAGTTCCCTACACCCAGTTCCAAACCTTGTCCCCTAAATCTAAACCTTCCAGTTACTACCTAATCCTAATACAAAACCCCACTCCCGAATTCAAACCCTAAAACTCCCACTTGCTCCCTAATTCTAATCCCAAGACATACTCCATAAACATAACACTCCCATTTACTTCCTAAACCTAATCTCAGACTCCACTCTTTGAACACATACACACACACACACACACACACACACACACACACACACACACACACACACACACACACACACACACACACACACACACACACACACACACACACACACACACACACATATCCACACACACACACATATCCACACACACACACACACACACACACACACACACACACACACACACACACACACACACACACACACACACACACAATCTAATTTCTAGAAGAGGCTAATAGTACTCTCAGTGCCATAATCCCTTTCCTGCTTTTAAAATAATGCCAAAGCCGTAATAAGTGAGGGGCATAGAAGCCAGCTAGCTGCCCTGGGAAAAAGCTGTTAAGGGGCATACTCATGTGTTGTCAAAGGCATGTGAGTGCAATATCAACATTCATTTATGAAACCTAGAGGATATTATGGTTTTATAAATGAATGTTGTGGCTGAATGGCTGTTGAAAATGTGTTTGCCACATACCGAAAGCCTTTTGTTTTTGGTCTTTCATCCTCAACTTTTGATTGAGGGGTTGTCAGTCTGGGGATGACAGATGTCACAACAGTGGCTCTGCATTAACTAAGTGCTCTTTCTTTCTTTACAAGGTAGATGCCAAAAGTTACAGTTCAGCAGCTTAGTGTAGTTACCCTTAAATACATTAATTAACTGCAACAAGCTTTTGGAAATGTATAATAAAATCCTTTACTTAACGAGTTTATACATTACAGTTTCGGAATTAAATATGACAGCAGACCTATCATCTAGCATTTCAGAAGGAATTAGATAATATTAGAAATCACTAACCAATAATGTCAAAATGGCCTAATATGCAAATACTACCTCCTAACAATACAGAGGAAGCAGATTGTTCCTTTCAACAAGCATATAAACTGAGAGAGGGTCAGCACGGACGTATATAGTACTATTAAATGCAAGGGTGGCTACAACTCATTGGAAAGCCATCAAACAGTTGGAAGGCCTCATCTTATTTTCATCTCATTGCAAGTCAAATTATCATGCAGGACTAGTCAATTTAAAATTGTAAAAAGACAGTTTCAAGCATGCTGATCACATATTCAGTAAGGAAATATGAAGACCTTGCCCATATGTCTTTATTTATTTTCTCATGTTGTACCCATGGCATTACAGTAATCAAATTACATTTATTTATCTATTTTTGTTTGTTAATTGTGAGTGTGGGCTGCTACAAGGCCCATTTTAGCCACTAGCAATGCCAAAAGGCAGAAACACAAGCAGCAATATTACATAAACAACATCCAGCAAATACATAAGCAATCACAATATGTACAGTGGGATATGAGTGGCAATAAGCAAATATGCAGAGCAAACAGATCATATTCAATCATCACAGCATATCCCTCTTCTGGCTTTTCCCGGTTAGGGGTCGCCACAGCTGATCACCTGTCCGCTCGTGATTGGCAGTGGAGTTTTATGATGTCAAGTTGTCAGCCTGGTGCCAAACCTTCCACAGAAGGCACACACATGCATGCACTCACACCTAGAGCTAATTTAGAGTGCCCAATCCACCTAAAGCATGTCTTTGGGATGTGGGAAAAAAACTGGAGCACCCAGAAGAAACCCACGCAACCACAGGGAGGGCATGCAGACTCCACACAGAAGGCACCCCAGCCAAGGATCAAACCGAAGAACCTCTTGATGTGAGGTAGCAACACTAACCGCTGCACCACTGCGGCCACCCTCAAGCATCACAGCAAATGCAAAAGCATAAACACTATTTACAGTGAAATCAATCTATATTTACAGTAGACTCAAAATATCATAGAGGAATGCAACCAATTATTGGGAGCTAGCTAATATAAAAACTGCTTAGACAAAAATAGCAGTAAGTAGAGTACAAATCACCCATTACCTCTGAAAAAAGTACATAGCTATTCTTTTACCATGCATTTATTTATTTATTTGTTTGTTTATTTATTTATTTATTATAATGGGGCAATGATAGCCAGAGCTGCAATTTCATTATGTAATCTATCCCAAGCTGCAGTGGAATGTTTAAAAAGTCTTTTCACATATAGCTAGTAAGAAAGAAAGTCAACTAAGTTTGAAAGAGCAGTTGGACTGAAAACAGTAAGTAGAATTTTGTAAATAATGCGTGTTAGTTGGGGCCGGTGCATCTCATTAAGAAATGTGAAAGTTAGTATACTGAGTAGGTGGGCAGACCCACATAACTGTTTAGCCTTTTGAGTAGAAAATCAATGATATTCACTTGTATTGCCTAGGTAAGTGAACCCGCAATCTTGTCCGCAGTGATTTAAATTAATTAGGTGTTCTGAATGGAATGAGAAGTAATAATGAGTAATCCATACTTGAATCTATGGATAAGTACATTAAGAAAATGACATGTTGAAACATTGGAGTAAACAAGGCAGAAAAGTTACATGCAGTTTTAATGCAATTGTGAAATGTAAATATGCCAAGATATTTTTGTTTGGTGGCAAATAGAACCACAGTTCTTTTGGAATTGGTGATATAACATCAGGAAATATTTACAAGCCATTTCAAGTAATATAATGGAAGACTTGTCTGTGTTGATTGATAGCTTGTTCTCATGAATAGCATTACAGATTAAACAAAATTCATATTGAAAAAATAGGCTGCTTTATATGGAGAATCACATGCAGCAGTGAAGACAATATGACAAATACTACATTGACAATACTCCAATAAGAGCTGACAAAGTTGTTTGGGATTTGGTAACTTATGTGGACAGTGACCTAACGTTCGATCAAGATATCTCCATTGTCATATGAAAGTCTTTCTATACTTCATAGCTTATAAACAAAGGGATTTTGTCTAGATCTAGGGATGTCATTGCCTCTCTTTACTCAGCCCTTATTAGGATAGTCATTGAGTATAATGCCCCCTCTAATTCTCGCTAGGGGCAATATATGATCATTGACCATGGGATGGGTAAGGCCATTCTAACACCAAATGAGATTTCAAGCATCAAAATGGAATTTAGCTAGTCTTAAAGTTACCACAAAAGCAGCTAGTTTTGTACTGTGACTCTATCATCTGCAAACAAGGTTATATTCAGGCGAGAAATGTCCCATGCCACATAGTTAATGAAGAGAAAAAAGAGTAATGGTGCCAAAAGTGATCCTTGTGGAATTCTTTCAATAAGATGACCAGCGCAAGAAAAGCCATTTTGTTGGAAGATAACAATAGATGTCTTAGCTGGGTAACTCTGAAACCAGGAGGTTACTTCATGAGATAAACCATAATCTCCAACCTTGCAAGGTAAAAGAGAAGTCAATGGTCAGCAGTTTCGAATGCTCTTTTTACGTCAAGAAATATGGCACCACTGAGCAGGCCTTTTTCTATATTGGTAAATACTTGTAAGATAAGAGAGGGTGGCTTTTTGAAAACTATATTTTGGACATAAGCCAGACCATTTAACAGTTAAGAGGTCATATAGTTGTATGTACTTCATAAGCTTTTCATAAACAAGTCATTCTAAGAGTTTTGATAACATACAAAGATTGTCTCTAGATCTCCAGACTGAGGCAGAGTTTAGAGATATAGATGATCACGGAATGGTTACAACTAGGTTGTTTAATTCCAGTCGTACTGTAGGTTGTATTGATAAGGTCCTCAGTGATTTTCAATTTCAATTTGTTTGCATGACAATACTTTAAAACTAGAGGTCAAGATAAGGTTGGAGTATTTGTGAGATGGAAGAAGGTCTTTTGAGAAGATATTGCAGATGTTAACATGGATGTCTTGAATCATCTATATTTGCAAATAAAGAAGTGTTTTATGTGATTTAGGAAAGATATTTCTAGAGGTGATGGATTTAATGATTTTCCAGACTGTTTTTAGTTCACAGAGCAATATACTCAGAACACTTCTGTAGAACTGTGTTTTGGCTTCATTGGTTCAGATTCTAATGGAGCTATTTAGTTCTTTGGAGTGTTGGACCTTAGACAGATGCAGGAAATCTGATTTTCCAGTCTTTCCAAACTGTGCTTCTACTCTCAATGGCAGATCTCAGATCATATGAGATCCAGCATGGGTAGGCAGTCTGGTGAAACTTCTTAAAGAAGTGCAATAGTTTATCTGGCATGACAAAAAGTAGACTGTAGAACAATGATAATCCAGATGTGGGGTCAATGTGCATAGTTATGATTGATTTGCAAGGAAATAGGCTGCTAAAGTTACTTTAAAATAAAGCTTTAATTATGGAAGAGTTTTAGGGCTTTGTAAATCCCAGTAAGAAAGAAGTAAGATAGAAACGACAGTGATCACTTAGATCAGTGGGCAGGACATCAACTTTTTGTAGCCTACTAGGAACAGTGGTGATGAGCACATCAGATATAGAGGGCACTGTGGAAGAAGTAGAATATTTGGTACCTATTGCTATCTGCAATATGATTGACATTTGATATATATCATTGGTTGCTAAAGTACTACAAAGCTTCTGCCATACTGTCTAATGTCTGTGCAATGATATTAGCACCAATCACTGATAAAAGCTGGAAGAACAAAAATTTTCTTTGTCAAAAATATGCCAGCTCTGCTTGCCATCTGCTGCCTTGTCCTGACTGCTCATTTTGGAGGGCTGACTAATTTGTTGTAGCTTGCTTTTAGCTAGCTATGACAAGACAAGCGGGATATAACAAACAGGTGGTCTTATCAGTCAATTCTGCAACATTGTTAATTGCTTTTTTCTTTGCTTTTTAAGCTGTTCTCAGGTTACAATCTTTTAGTTAACAATACCTGCAGAACTTTGAGATTTTACCCTGGAAACTGAATGCTGAGGTTCCATCCACAGAAGGTGTTTCACATCTGCACATTGGGCCATAGCAACCTGGTGTGCAAATACAGAGCCAGTTTTCCTTGCAAGTTTCTTATTTTGAATAGTATGATAATAAAGCAGGGTATGCTTTTGCAGAAAAAGAGGAAAGTGGTACCACAGTCACATGACCAGTTATGTCGGTAACAAATCACATTACAGCATGGAACAATTTCTAAAGTGTTAACACCATTGTTGTAGTGTCTTTCGGC
The DNA here is from genome assembly GCF_019279795.1 of Protopterus annectens. Taxonomy (NCBI): domain Eukaryota; kingdom Metazoa; phylum Chordata; order Ceratodontiformes; family Protopteridae; genus Protopterus; species Protopterus annectens. Next base: position 1,809,441,389 of record NC_056739.1, on the reverse strand, counting down.
TTTTTCCTGGTTAGGGGTCACCACAGCAGAACTCCGGTCCTCTAATGATTGCCAGTAGATTTTTACGTGCCGAGTTGCCAGCTCTGGCACACAACCTTCATTGAAGGAACGCCCATTCACGCATATCTCCACACAGAAGACACTCTAGCTGAGAATCGAATGGGACAACGTCTTACTGTGAGGCGACAACGCTATTGTTAAATTGTATAATAAAACAAATATTTGAGTTTGTAGTTTTATTCTCCAATAAGTAACTGTAGGTTTAAAATGTATGACATCATGCTAACGCTAGTATTTCTGCAACTTGTTTTTTTTTAGGGTTTGAAGTGAACATCTAATATAATGCTTTGACAATCTCTTGATCACATTTTTTGTTACATAACATTGTTCTAACCTGTTTGCAGCTAAATAATATTCATGAATATTAGCTGAATATACTTCTTTTATGTCTGATGATATAGTCTGAGCTTCTGCTTTGGTTCTTCATAGATGTGTGTCAGCATTTAACTTGATAACTCTAAAAGTATATAAAAATATGGCATCCATCCAGAAAAGGACATTTTTTTCTATGCAAACCTGCAGACTGAAAAGTAAACTCTGATTAAGTTTGATTTGAAATAAATCATGTCTCATTACCCCCTTTGACTGCCATCGCTATATGCGCATGTGAATAATAAATGGTATCAACATATATGCAAAAATGAAGTTTTCAAGAACTAAAACCACAGATGGTGGTTTTCAGTATCTTGATTCTCTTGCAATGAAAACAATGGATGCTCCGCTGTATGTTTGCAAGTACAGATTCACATTTAATATGACTTAATTATGTGTTCACTTTTTAAGCATTTCCAGTTACCTTAACAGAATGGAGTCCACTTGTTACTATTAGACCTCATAAAATAGTTTATAACACCACTGTATAGTGGATTTCAAATTCCAGGGACATAGATGATCATTTCATAACTGCTTCTCAGGAATGTCTCATGTTGTGTAGGGAACTGTCTAGTTTTTAATGAACATCTTAAGAAGGAATAGAGGAATTGATTTTTTTATTGGCACTATTGCCCCAAGATGCAAGCTTCCTGTCATGGGAGCTTTAAACTAAACTTATTTTATACTTCAGTTGCTGTCTGCATGTGCCTACAGCAATTAGACAGTTTCCCCTGGCAGTATACTTATCATAACTCTCAAAATGTCAATTTTCCAATTAGTTCATGCTACAGAAGTGTAATAATTAAAGCTCAGCAGAGCTGGCAGTAATGGTTTATCTGAAAACACTCACAGTAGCCAGGACACCTATTAAAGAATGGCAGAAAAGTGGATATCCATCTATCTGAAAGACATTTTGCTAATGACAGTACATACGACTGCCAGTAAAAGAAAGCAATTTTTGAATAAGCAATAATTTTCAGAGAACAACATTTTATATTAGTAACTAGGTCCCCTGGTTTTAAAAAAAATATGTTGTTAGACTCAGAGTCTACAATAACTCTGGGTTTGATTCTCACAGCTTCCATTTGCCTACTGTGTTATTCTAAGTTACTTTACTAGACATTGCTATTAGTTCCCCCCACCCTGAAAAGGCAATATATCCAATGGGCTTACATAGTTAAGAAATAATATTATAACTGTCATTATATATTTGCTCTGCTTCATTTTGTGAGTTATAATTGAGAATCAAGCCTTTAATCAGCCAAGTATACATATGTATATATGCTTTATACAAACACCTGTATAACTGCATTGACTCGACCACACACCTGATAGGACGAAAACAAGCTCCTCAAGGATGAACAAGCCTGCCTGGTGGACAACTGCCATTAAAAGGCTTTACAATAAGAGGAAGAAACTGCTAAGAGTAAGAGGGAGTGAGCCCTAAACTGGAAACTCTCCACCCTCAGTTTAAACAAGCAAATAAGACTTCTTGTGAAGTCCTCCAAAGCAAACAATGAATCCAAATTATCTTCCTCAACTAAGGACATCCAGAAGGCATTCTTTAGTTACAGCCATAACTTAAAAGGAAGGGCCCAGATTTGTGCTGAACTGGTTGTTAATGATACCACATATACTGAGCCTGTGGACATAGCTAACGTTTTAGCCAAAAGGTTCTGTGGAAACTTTATTCCCCTGTCCCCACCACACATACTCCATGACATCCCAACCACATGTCCTCTACCTTGTATCTCTAAAGACCAGGTCATAAATGTCCTCTCTAAGGTAAAAACACAGCATCTATAGGACCTGATTACATCCCAGGTCGCGTCCTACCTGGGCTCAAACAAGAATTAGTAACACCACTGGGTACACTTTTCAATCATAGTCTAAGCACTGGCTTCATCCTAACTGAATGAAAAATGGCCACCATTATCCACTTGCACAAAGGTGGTGCTTCCACTGACCCCAGGAACTATACACTATTAACCTAACTAGCCTTATCTGCAATGCCATGGAGCAAATCATCAGGAACCTTATCAACAAAGATATAAGTAATCTCAAACACTTCACCCTCCTCAGTTTGCATTTGTCAAAAGGAGATCATGTCTGTTAAATCTGGTGGACTTCTTCATGACAGTCAGCAAGGCCCTGGATGAGGGGAAATCTATGCATATAGCCTACCTAGACTTAGCCAAGGCTTTTGACACTATTCCCCACTCAGGCATAATTGACAAACTTGCCCAGCTAGGTATCAACCCATATATTGTTAGATGGGTCAGTAACTGGCTCAGTGATAGAACCCATATAGTCAAAGTAGGGCACTCCACCTCCAACAGCAGACCTGCAACCAGTGGTGTTCCACAGGGATCAGTCCTGGGACCTCTACTGTTTGGAACCTATTTCTCCAAAGTGCAACCTTAAACTAAAGGTCTGTGACTGACAAAGTTTGCTAATGACTGCAAAGTGGGATCAGTCATAGAATCTGCAAATTATGTCAACATCCTACAAGAGGGTCTTACACAAACAAATGACTGGTGGCAAAGTCATGGCCTTAAACTCAATGCCAAGAAATATATTATCATTTCTTTTGGTAACTGTGATGTTCCTGCTAACTACCATTTCAATAGCCACACCCTAAGTACGCACTTAGTGGTGAGAGACATGGGCACATAGGTTGACAGCAACCTTACCTTTGATCACCATATCTCCACAGTGGTAACAAGGGCATTCTATGCTGCTCATCTCATAAGTAAGGGCATTGCATACAGAAAAAAGATGTTAGAACTTTTCTGTATTCTTCCATCATCAGGCCAATAATTGATTACAATGCCCCTTTTTGTGTGTACCTTTCCAAGCACTTTCAGCAATTGGAGAGACTACAAAGGTTCTTCACAAAGAAAATTCAAGTCTTCAGCATCTGTCCTACGTGGATCGTCTGAAATCACTGTCACTTTATTTTGTTTCATACAGACATTGCATATAGCTTGATCTTTGATCCTTTACTGCAAATGCTGCATATTTGCTGCATATTTAGTAGTCAATGGTACACAGGTTACTCGCCTAAAAAACCTTTAACCTGAAATTAATAGAACCTGCTGGAAGCTGGAAGGGTCTATTTATTTCTCCAAGGTTTCCAAACCTCCACTGGGATCCACTTTTCATGTCAATCACAGCATCTCATCTTTCTTAAAAATCTGGATGATATGATGGATGGTAATATAAAATTCATGGGGGGTTCCACTTCCACCCTCCCCCCCAGGGGAGGGGGTGTGCTGATGCTGGAAAAAATAAGTAAAACTGGCTAGGGCTGTTAGGGACCCTAGGGCCATTAGCCTAATAACTTCTTATGATCATATGATCCTATGTAAATATATATGTAGTAGTTGGAACATCATTGTTAAGCTCTGAAATTGGAAAAAAAGATAAACCTGTAAATGACTTCTGTAGCATAAGACCCAACTGCAACAGCACTTTCAGAGGTGTGCAACAATTCTTTCATGCCCCCTACATGCTGTTATGGGTAGGTCTCATCCAAGGGACATTTGTTCACACTGACGAATCTCAGAATTTCTTTCCTAATATTTTCCTTCTAAAGAAAATTAGAGCAATATTTAAAAACTGTCCCTGACTTTCCTCCAGTTAGGGTTACCTAATGTTGGTGCAAGAGAACTTCCTAAGTGTTTTATTGGCTTTCAAAGCTGGTAAAACTTTTTTAATATGTGTACTATGTAGAAAAAAAGGAAAAGTGGTTCTACAATCACATGACCAGTTATGTCAGTAACAAATCACATTACAGCGTGGAATAATTTCCAAAATGTTAACAGCATTGTTAAATTGTGTAACAAAACAAATATTTGAGTTTGTAGTTTTATTCTTCAATAAGTAACTGTAGGCTGTTATGATCATGCACTACAAAGAGTTATGATCAGGTCTCACTGATCCTAACCAATTATTATGTGTTCTCAACATTCATACCAAGATTCACCTCTCAGACTTTGCTTTCCAGGTGAATTTCTTGGCATTTGTGTCAAACACATAATAATCTGGTTACAATCAGTGAACAGATCATAAGTCTCTCTCTCTCTCTTATATATATATATATATATATATATATATATATATATATATATATATATATATATATATATATATGTTTGATAACACAATCTTGAACCACATAATCTTGAAAATAAAAATCTCAAGACCAAAATGCTGAAAAACTCAATGTCTATAAATCTTGAATGCTGAATCTTACTTGTGTGAACCCAAGTGCTAAAATGCATCTTGCAGGGGGTCAACTCTAGGAGTTCAATACTGTGGTCATCAGTGTTTTGGTCTTTCAATATTTTGATCTTTGAGTTTTGATTTTCAAGACTGTGGGAGGAATTTAATAAAAAACACACCAAACCCAACTAGTATAACCAAAAAACACCATGGACAAAACAGTTGTTTGTGATGCAAATTTTAGCACCAAAATACCATCTGGTACCTCGGCCTTTCGCCTTCAAGAATACATTTCAAAATCAACTCACACCTTAAATACAGGATGAACTCCATCTACTTATTAAACTAAATTCACTTCTAAATTTAGTCCCCTAGGGAAAAGGGTACCAAAGTTCAGTATTATTTTACTTTCCAAACTGTTTAACTTTTGAGTTAAATCACCTCCCCTTAAAGTACTAGGACTAGCCAAAACACTGAAAAAGAATAAGTTAGTGTCCCCACCAGGGTCTATATTAAAAGCCCGAAAGGCCGTAACATCAAAGCTATGTACATCGACACATAAAGGTCGATGTACATAAATGATGAAACACATAAATGGTGAAAATCACAATGCCGAACGTGTTATGTCAACAAAGAGCGCCTCACAGGTACATTCACACTAACATTAAAAACTAAAATTAACCCACTTTTGCAGGGGGGCAAGCCCCTCTGCACCCCCCACACTCCCCTACATAAATATACCAACTCCGAGACTGCACTACAGTATGAAAAGGATATATTTCCTTGTCCCCATGATCACGCTGCTGGCTTAACAAACACATTCGGCATTGTGATTTTTTTCCATTTACGTGTTTCAACATTTATGTACATCGACCTTTATGTGTCGATGTACATAGCTTCAATGTTAGGGCCTTTCCAGCTTTTAATATAGACCCCCCCACCATGTGTGTTGCAAAAATGTTCCCCACCTTGACTCCTAAGATTCTTTTTACGGATGTCTCCTAAATGCTCCGAAATTCTCACTTTAACTGCCCTCTTAGTTTGTCCTATATACCATTTTGTAGGATTGCAACCACACCACACTATATACACCACCCCACAAAACTTGCACGTGAATCTTCCTTTACAAACAATTTTACATCCATTAATTTCGGAAATGTTTTTAATTTTTTGACAAACTTTGCAATTGCCACAAGAATAAGACCCTACCATTCCTTTATCAACACTAAAAATAAGTATATTCAAAAGTTCTTTTAAATTTAAATATCTACAATAGGAAAACTTAACCATTCCAGGGAATAAATCTCCCACTGTTTCATCCAGGCATACTATGTGCCAAAGTTCCAAAACTAACTTTCTCAAAGTATTGGAGAAGGGAGAAAATTTAGACACAAAATATATATCCTTACCACTGAAACTGGGTTTCATATTCCTAAAACCACATGTTTCTTTCTCAATATTTGTGCCATAAGTTGGAACAACCTCTCCTAAACTCTTTTTCATTGCCCTATTTAAAACTCTTTCACTATATCCCCTTTTCAAGAGCCTATTCTTGCTCTCTCGCAAAAATTCCATTTTGCTTTCTTCTTCTGAAGTATTTTGCAAAATACGTTTAACCTCCCCAAAGGGCAATGAGTCTAACAAATGGGGGGATGCATACTCTCAGCAAACAAAACATTTTTCACTGCAGTGGGTTTTCAAAATGGTCTGATTTATATCTTAAACATACAATCAACATAAAAGTCTATGTCCAGAAATTGAATCCTAGAATTTCTCATACTCATAGTAAATTGCAAAGACTGACATTTAGTATTTAACTCATCTAAAAATTTCTCAAACTCAAGAGGGTTCCCCTTACAAATGAAAAACAAATCATCTGTGTGTCTTCTATTCAACACCACATTTTCTCTATAAAATCTGGTGTTGTATAAAAATAACTTTTCAAACCACCCCATATAGATGATAGCATATGCTGGCACATATGAGGCACTCATAGCTGTTCCTTTCTTTTGCAAGTAAATGTGATTATCATACCTAAAATAATTATGAGTTAAACAGAATTCCATCAATCTGATGACAAATGTTATTCTTGGACCCTCTCCCATTATGTCATTAATGGCCTCCAAACCATATCTATGCTGAATATTGGTATAAAGAGAACCAACATCTACTGTAACCCAATAATAGTTGTCCTTCCACTGTATTAGATTCTAAATTTCACATAATTGTTGGGTATATTTATATGTGCAGGAATTGTTTTCCAAAAATTCTTTAAGTACAAAATCCAAAAATACCCCAACCTTATACACAAATGATTGGATACCAGAGACAATTGGTCTACCTCGGGGATTATCCAGGCTCTTGTGCAATTTTGGAATAGCCATTCAGCTATTTATTTGGCTTCAATATATTTAATTTTCTAACACCTTCACTTGAAATGAAGCCCAACCTTTCACCCCTTTCCAAAAGTTCAAACAATTCATTATTAAATTGTTCCACAGGATTTTCAGTTAACACAACATACTTTTCCTCTTTCATTAACAAATCCTGAACCATTTTGTCATATTGCACTTTAGACATGACAACCCCGTTTCCCCCTTAGCAGCCTGTCTAAAAACATGTTTTAAAGAGCCTCAGAGTTTATTTAACTCATCCAATTCATTTTAGTCAAATTGTATTTTTAATAGATTTAACAAATTTAAAGTATTTAAATTCAGCTCTTTTACATAAAACTTGCTCAAAAATTGACATAGCACTTGACCATTTGGCTGGTACAAAACTACTAGTAACAGGTAAAGAAGGCATAACAAATTTAGAGTAACCAGTAGTAAAGAAAGTGTCATTAACATCATCAGTAACATCTTTATCAAAATACCCTCAAAATCATACACTCATACATTCAACAGTGAATCAACATCTTCATCAGAAATAACTTCAAACATAGTTTAACTATTGGCTGAAACAACATTTTGCTTTTTATTCTTATCAAAAAATACCATTAAGTGCAACTTTCTGCAGAATCTCTTTACATCTATAAGAACTTCTGCCAATCTCAGTATTTTTGTATGAACAAATTTCATTCCTTTAGATAATAAACTTAATGTTACATCAGATAAGCTTACTTCAGAATAATTTACTACTTTCAAGTTTTTACCTAAATTACTTACATATTCAACGCATGGGTAACAAACATCCCTTCCGATAATATGCCAGTCAAACCAGGCCTAATACAAACTGGAACATTTAAAATAACATGCTCATACAGTCCATTTTCTAACTTCTCTTAGTCTTGGCCTGATTCTTCCACCCTTTTCCCTGGTTCCCCTGAAACAAAGCTGAGTTGTTTTTACTTACAGAGAAGCTCAAGGAATCTGACATACATTCACCTTCCAAATCTTCAAACGAGACACTTTTCTTTGAAAGTGCCTCAACAGAAGAAACAGAAGCATCTCTAGAGTCAGGCTTGCTAACTGCCGTTCCATCCTGCCCCCGATGTTATGTGCATTGCCTCCATTGCCAAGAATACACAGAACCACTATGAAAATCATTAGCATCACGGATTAATTTTCTCTTTTTGTGCATAACCACTTCGGACTCAACTTTCTCAAGTTTGGTTTTAATTTCAACCATTCTGTAGTTGCTAACAAGGCAGGGGCTGAATCTGTGTAGTTACCAGGTACTCTGCACTGATCGCACATCCCATCCATGTAGGCACAGAACCATGTTGGTGTCCACAGAAGAGGTAGCTGACATCAAAAGGGGTGTGTATCCACAAACCTTTAAGCGAACTGGAAGTCAGAGGTGCCTGTTTGCATGGCGTGCAGGTCTACTCATTGAGAGGGTGGTTTCTGGTGAATGCTAAGTTTTGTTTACGTTAGGGGTGCAAGTTTTAGTGGGTTTGAGTGGGTTTGAGCAGTGCACAGCTGTGCTGAGCATGCCTTTCATGGCGCTGTGTCTGCTCAGTGCTAAAACTTGTTTACTTCTGTGGCATGGGTTTGCCTGGCACACTACAATGCTCAGCAAAAGAATGCTGTCAAAAAAAAAAAATTGCTGAGAAACCCAATGAGGTATTAATTACTAAGGAGCCCTGTTACACTTAAACTTGGGCCATTAAAACCCTTAATGATGTACTTGGTGGGTGGAATGCATCATAGCTAGCCAATCACACCTACAGCAGAGCACTATAAGGTATGCATATACCCTACAATCTGATTTTTCCCCATACTCTGCACCATTGGGGTACAGATTTTGGAATGTTAACCTACATAATGCTATGGGCTGCTGCAGTCTGCTACATATCTATGTGCTAGATTCTGAGGTCAATGCATCTGATGCTGATGCTCACCTTAGGCCTGGACTGAGAAGGAGAAGAGTGTTCAGGCCTAGGGTAATCTACCAGGAGCTATGTGAGACGGAGATTGTAGAGTGCTGCAGGGTAGACAGGGACATATTACAACAACTCAGTGAGCTCTGATGCCCTCAACTCAGACTCAGAGCCAACAGAGGGAAGCCCATTCCAGTGGAAACAAAGGTATGTGTAGCCTTTAGGATACTAGCTACAGGTGCTTTCCAAAGACCAACTGGGGACATGATGGGGGTCTCACAGACATCTGCTTCCAGGGTACCTGGATGCTATGCTACCACATGCCAGTGAGCACATTTATTTTTCCCACACCCCTGAGGAGAGTGCCAGCAATATGTGACTCTTCTACCATGTAGTACACTATCCTGAGGTACTGAGTGCCATAGATTGCACTTATGTACACATCAAGCCACTACTTGATGAAGAGGGTAGAATCTATGTCAACCGCAAAGGGTACCAATCCATCAACTGGCAGGTTGTGTGCAATGCTCAGGGCATTATCTTGAATGTGTGTGCTGGCAGCTCTGGCAGTTATCATGACTCCCATATCTGGCATGCATCACAGCTGTACCATATGTTTGCTAGAGGGGGACATGCCACATGGCCATTTACTTGGGGATGCTGGCTATGCACTGGAACCATAAATTATTACACCCATCAGAAATGCACACACACCAACAAAGGAATGCCATACTGAGACACATGCACAAACCAGGAACATCATAGAGCATGTGCTTGGGCTGTTGAAGTCATGGTTCTGCTGCCTCGATATATCTGGTGGAGTGCTTTCCAGCCACATGAGCACAGATGTTGACAGTATGTGCCATGCTACACAATATCATCATGCGGAAACAGCTGCAGCAGAATCAACAAAGGGAAGGGATACACAGCTCCCCCCACCAGTGCTTAGGTCACCACAGCCACACCCACAGGGAGACATGGAAGAGGAACCCCTTGAGGCTGTCCCTGTAGGGAGATGTTGATGTGCCCAATATCCCTTGGCTTTGGTCAAAAGACAATGCATAGCACATGCACTGACAAACTAGGGCCCTAGGGACAGACACTGTACTCTGACTCACATACATACATACAAGTACAACTGATGCCAGCCAGACCACACAAGCTGTATCTCACCATGTATTGGCTGTGGACTGCCTGCATCAGGCAGAAGCAGCCCCAAACTACAGGTCTGTCAACTGCTGCCTTTGCAAGGTAAGTCACTCTCCTGTACACCAATTGTAATGGATACTATAATATGGTAGCATATGTATGGCCCTGCCACATGTATGCAAGAGAATATAGTGGGCTATATATAGTGTGCTACTGGGATACTTGCAGAGATCTATACTGGGATACTGGGCTACTTGCACAGATCTATCAGACACTTGAGACAACAGGTACTCTGATCAATAGTATGTGTCCCATATTAGCCACTAGGCCACATGGCTGGAAATTCCATAACAGTAGTCCAGGAATATGCCAAACAGTGGGGTCACTGGACAGTCACATGACTGTCTATGCCAGCAGAGCATAGGCTGGTTGTCCCCCCACCCCAAACACATCAGTGTTGCCATACAACTGCTGTAACAGTAAGTCTGTAATGATATACCAGCAGACCAGAAAATTCCCCTATCTTGTTGATAATGTGAGGGAGGAAACCTCTCTTCTGGTGACCAGTGTGACTCAATAGGCCAAGGACAGTAGCATGTGTGATGGTGTTGATGGTTTAAAGCTTGCAGCATCTAACATCTTTTGCATGTGAGGTACACATATGGTTGTAGTCCCACAGACTGTCACAACCCCCCCAACCTGGTACTGTAAGAAACCTGGACAAAGACAGAGTGAATGGGGGCACAATGGGCCATACCAATAGACAGACATTATACATGCTCTGAGTAAGCTAGCAGGTGGCTAGTTTAACAGCGGTCTGCAACAGGTCACATTAGCTGCAGGATGTAAAGGCCATTAGTTAAATGTGTTAGCAGGTACACCAAGTCAGTGACTGATGTTCATTATAGCACTGAGAAACCACAAATATATAAGGAACACAGCAGAGGTATGGGGTGAAATGTTGGATATTCTGCAAAAACAACCCTGTGTGTGGTGTTTCACTATTTACCCAAGTTGCATCATACCTCTCAACCTCTGACAGCAGGAAATCTGTTGAAATACAGTGAATGAAAGTGGGACCAAGGACCACCAACTCGGGACATGTTTTACATACTTGCTCCTACAAGCACAGAATGTGGAAAGAATAACAGGTCCTGCATTCGCATGACTCACCTGCTGTGCATGGAGTTTGAAACTGAAATATCTGTCAGTATTACTTTACTGCAATCTTGACTGATTTGCCACTAATTTGCCAGAAAATAATGTTATGTGAAACAGGCCAAAAATATGCGACAAGAGTCTGGATAGTCTGTGAAGCTCTCTACAGTTCTGAAGTTTGAGTCACATTTTAAGTTCAGCAAACAGCTGGGGAATGCCTTGCAAAATATCAGTCAACTGCAGTACTGTGGTACCAGGTGCAACAGCCAATGGCCTGCAACACACAATAATCCAGGACTGGAGTACAGGTAGCTCTAGCCTGTTGTCAAATTGTAAGTACTGACAATCACAATGGGCATGCTCCTAGACTTAGCTAACTTTAGCCCAAGTCTGTTCCTTCTACCGTTCAAACACCTGCTATGTGGAACTATGTATGTACATACATACATACAGCTAAATATACATATCTGTGTCACCCTATCCCCCTCATGCTTGATTACTGTTTCTATGAGTATGTGGCACATATATATATATATATATATATATATATATATATATATATATATATATATATATATATATATACATATATATATATATGAGAACAAGATGTATATATAGCTATATAAAGTATAATGATACTCCCTACATGCTGCTACAGAGCACATTTACATTACTGACACACACAACTACATTTAAGGAGACAACCCTGTTATACACCGTTGATATAGGTATGGGCAGGGATTTTCCCACATACCCCTGAATGCTAAGGTTATCTGCACATACACATCACAATGGTTGTCAAATGGCATCAGACCAAGGCCACAACAGCATATAATCCACTCACCCACAGACCACTGAGGCTGTGGGCTTTCACACTGCAGATAGACATAGGTAGACAGGTGGTGTAATGTATGATAGGTGCAACAGAGTCTTTAGACAGGCCATATTGTCCCTGGCCATGTCTGCCTATCAAACTGCAAACAGCCACATATGCCCAGACTCGTAAGTGTACACACATAGCAGGGATATTACCAGTTATCCCAACCCTAGGACACAACATACACTATCAGTACCAAGCAGTATCACTCTGCATGCCACATATGCTGTCTAACGCAAGACCACTTTGCGTACTCCACAGGTACTGTACCTGTACCAACATATATAACAGACATAACCTGTGGCACATGCAATAAATACTGTGAGCTGTAGTGTGTAATGCTAGATAGGTAGGAGTTCTAATCCCACATCTTCCAGCTTTGTGTGTGTATCAATATATCTCCTTACAGCACTATGGGCATGCCCATATGGCCTATCTCTGCATAATGTAATGCTTTTTATGGACCTGTGACCAGCTGCTGACCTCTAAATTACCTCCTCTACAAGGCCTGCTGATGTCATCCATCTTAAGAGCATTTGCTGACAGTGTATTATGAGATAGTGCGGCGCATGTTATAAGTACTGTGAACTATAGAGTGTAATACTAGATAGGTAGGGGTTCTACTTTCACAGCATCCAACTCAACTTGTGTCGGTGTGTGTAAATATCCCCCATACAGCGTATCAGACAAGCCCCTGTGGGCTATCTCTGTACAATGGTTATGCATTTTATGCCCACTAGCTAGCTACTGGCCTCAACATTAGCATACTTTACAAGGCCTGCTGATGTCATCCACCTTAAGAGCACTGTCTAACACTGCATTATCAGATAAACAGCATGTACTAGATACATAGTAGATTTCTACTCTCACAGCATCCAACTTGTGTGTATGTGTTTCTGTAAATATGTCCCCTGACAGTAATAGAGCAGTGCCCATGTGTCCTACCCATGTGCATTTGTTATGCATTTTATGGCCTTGTGACTAGCCGCTAGCCCTAAATTGCCCTCCTCTACATAAGCATAATTGATGTCTGCCACCATCTACAGGTGTATGTGCAGACTACCCAGGTGACATGTATCAAGGGTAGTAGAGTGTGTCGCAGGGTATGAAACCATGATGACACTGACTGTCTACATTGTCCCTGACACAATGTTCTACACATATGCACCTAGGGACATATACTGGCATACCTTGTTGATGTCATATTTCTGCTGCGCTGCCTTGCCATCCTGTGATGCTGTAATTCTGCCATGTGTCCATAGTTGCACCACTCAAACTCCTGGGACAAAAACATACACAGCTCTATGACATGCCTCTCATTCTGTAACAGTACCATCAGTGTACAATCAGGCAGCAAGGATATACAACGTTTTATGTGTACTCCTGACACATGCCAGCATATAGTACCTGTTTTAGCCCAAAACAGCTGCCATGGCATAACACTACTGCACTACACAAGCACATATAAAGTTATATAGTCACCCTGTGCATCAGACACATAAATGCAGGTCCCTGCATTGATGACATGGATAGCTGGGATGTGGCACAGGTGTCATCACATGCACAGGGTGTGATGTGGTAGTGCTGCAGGCCTAGGATGTGCCAAACAGTTGACAGTATTTGTGTGAGTCAGGAAGGGGTGCTAGTGACATGGGACATGGAGAGGTGCTATGTGTGTCTGTAGGTGACCTCCATGTGACAGTGGTGTTGGAGTGTGCACATGTACACAGTCAAGTTCAGTGCTAGGGCTACACATGTGTATGGTGGACAGCTGTGGACCATACATGGTAGAGTGGACAGTTCAGCATCTCTGGTCATGAACATGGGAACTTGTTTCTCCATGTGTACCATGGGCAGCACCATCCCATGATCAGCTGCGGTGCTAGTACTGGATGGTGACTGCTGTCTGCTGGGTCTGTGTCTCCCATGGGACCAGCCAGGACCAAGTGCCCATGGCCTGCAACATCATGGTGTGGACAGCACACCTCCCTCTGTAGTTCTGGAAGTACTGCCACTACAGGAACGTGAGGGTGCATGGCCATGTGGACTCCCAGCAGATGGTTCTGCTGGCCTACATCCACGTGTCTGATGTCCAAAGCCAACCACATGTTCCAGAACAGACATGTCCTCAAAGACAGACACTGTCTGAGCCCACCGTCTGTCCACTACATCAGTGAAACATTCCATGGTGTCACCAGTGTGGTGGAGGCAGTCACGGATGTCAGATTGTGCTGCATCCATAACCCAAAGCATCCATCTGGTGTTGCATTCAGCACGTGCCTGTGCCTCCATGACAACCCAAAACATGCAGCAAGTGATCCATGATGTGACACTTGCAACAGGAAGTGGATGGGTAGTAGTCCTTCTTTGAGCACTCCTGTCAATCTGCCTGTGTGGGACCTCGACAGCTGTCTGGCTATGGTCAGTGTCTACATTCACTGATGCCATAGGTCTCACACTGTCCTGTACTATGTCACAACCCTCTGACTGCCCAAAATCTGTGGCTTCTTGTGACTGGGTATGTGTGGGCATACTGAATGTGTACAGGGACAATGGGAGCAAAAGAGAGATGTCAATCTCTGGGACAGATTGACATTGACAACCCCTTCTGTGCCTCACTATGGCCACCATCATCATCAGAGTCTGATGAGACACTGACATCAGAAGGGGACAGACTCCAACTCCCCTGATCACCTGTGAGAAGCAAGACAAAAGCAGTACACTACCACCTGCACTATTATGTATGGCAATCCACACAGACTCATACAGATGAGGATCCACAACTGCACTGCATGCCCCACATCTTCTCATTACTGATCCCATGCACAACATATACGCCCACAACAACATACACAGACAACCCAGCCCCTGTATAACGTGTCTATGTTATGTTGTCGAAAGACTAAAATGTCAAACGGCAATATGATCGTAAATGCCATATATGTAAATTGTTCTTGTGAGGGGCTGCACCCCCACACTCCTTGATAATTATATATACCAACTCCAAGATCACACTACAGTGAGGAAAGGGCAAATTTCATGATCCTCACTGTACCACGATCCCACAACAAAACGGAATTCCCTTTCCGTTTTGCCTACATAGAAACTGCTGCATGTGGTGCAGAAGCCTAAATAGACCACCCCCTTGCTACCACATGTGAAATGGCCTGTGGGGTAGATTTTAAACCTTCTGGATGGAATGGTGATACTTTTTTCTTCCAAGATGGCATGGCATTGGTTACATGCCCCACGCAAGCGGATATACGAGCATTTTTATGATACAAACAAAAAGAAGGAAACCAATGCTTTTTATAAGCACTCCCTGACCTGTCCAAACATAAAACTGAAATTTATGGTACTGGAGCAAGTTAAGCCTGATGCCAGGGGGGGTGATTGGGAATCAACTTTAGAATATCGAGAACTCCTCTGGCAATTAAAGTTAGATGCTGGGAGACCCTCTGGGCTTAACGGTTTGATCAGTATCAAGCCGCTATTGAAACTAAGAAGGGCAAGACTTTAGTTTGACATTCCCCACACAATTACTTATGGCAAGTACTCATACACATGGGCATGATTTTCACTTAATGCTACACTATACAAAGTCTATGTTAAGGAAAGACCTATTGTACAGCATAGTTTAACTTGGTTAAGATATAGTGTTCTTTTTCCAGCAGGGTTGTCAACAAGACCAAGAAAAGGAAAATATTGTCATACCCATACTAGGCATTAGCCTTGTATTATACTTACACAAACAACAGTTGGTACGTCAAGTCACTCCATCTTATCCCAATTTTCAAAAGAAGTCCAACTTTTTGCACAATGCAAATTTTATTACAAAGTTAAACACTATGGGAACAGTGCACAATGTTTTGTTTATTTTTAAGCTATTAGCATTTTTAGTAGTGACAGATGCATTAATGCATTATTTTAAGCAATCTATTATATTTTTTTTATATATTTTGTTTTAAAGGAATTTTTAAGCATGTGGAATAGTGCACAGTCTCTTTAAAATGTTAATTGGTAGTGCTTTCTAATTAACCTAGGATTTTCAAGGTATATAAGACACCTGATTCAACAGCATGGTGTCACTTGATAAAGCTCAGAATTCCTCTGAGCGAAAGCGCTTGTGTGTTATTATTCTGTGGTTCTGAATAAAGGAATTATTTGAATTCGTTTGGTGCCTACCTGGATTTACTGAATCTGCCTTGGTGAACTTACAACAAGCTGTTCCATTTCCTGGCTGTGTGTGCATTTACTTACAAATTTATTATACTAGTGAACAGAGTTGGCTTACCTGGATGCTCCTCTGATATGGATGTAGTGGCATCCACCTCCAGGATGTATGGAGTGATGATTGGCAGGGAGCTGTGGGTTGATGCTAGGTTCACCAGGATTTCCTCAGTGGCAGAGATTTGTTGTTCTGTTGCAGGCCCTCCACCAGTGGCAGCATAATCTCTGGCAACAGTAGCTGCCCTTTGACATGTGGCATTGACCATGTCTTTGGCCTGGTGTTGAACTGCTCGTAGGCCCTTTCCTGTTTGCTAATATCATTAACAGCCCTCACAAGGTTGGCTCACAATGCTCCCTGCTGTTCATGATTGTGGCAACCCCTTGACAGCAGGATGTGATGGTTGAGTCTGAGGACATCCAGTATAGCATCATTTTCTGCTGATGAAAAAGGAGGATGTTTCCGTTGATACATTGTTCCTGCAAGACAACAAGAGTGAAACATATTAAAGGACCAGATATGTAGATGTCCACTATGTACACACTCTACACACCCATAGTGGCCAGCACTATCCACTCCTCCCTCACACGTCATACCCCACAATTTGGTGACACACAACATGTGTGGCTAACACCAAGATAGTAGCAATACTGAGTAATGTTCCTGTGTGCTGGGACAGATTGTGCAGTATGTCTATACAATCATCAATGCAGTGTATTGCAATGTGTCTCCTACAGGCAAATCTTCACTAATATGTGACACAGCCACTGTCAGAGAAAGAGGAATCTGCTATTCCAACAACTATATTGGATAGTCCAGCCACACCAGTGTGCCACAATGACAGGCAGCAATGCAAACCTACTGTCATATATGTTCCCTGTTGGCATCATACATTTCAATTATGCAAATGTTTGCAGAATGTTACCATGTTTGCCACATAGCTGTGGTCCATCTTTCACAAATGTGTGAATGTCTGACAAATGGTTGTCTACTGATTGATGGTTGCAGTCAGAAAACTGATACAGAATCTAACTGTCACCCATAAGACCTCTCAGACAACAGTTATGCTACAGTAATATCTGTTTCTCTAATCACAGTCCTACTTTGTATAGCCAATATGTATAGTCTGTCACTGGGTTTGGGCCTTTGTCCCCCCATTAAATATGTCTTTGTAATGATGTGTTACTGTAGGAGGTAGAGAGGTATGTTAGGCATAGCTCTCAACCAGACAGAGATGAATGTTCACGAAACAGGGACTTAGCCAGAGTACATCAGGGACACTTTTACAGTGTTAGTACTATTTATGTGTGACATCAACAGACTGAAGGAAGTGAATTACAATCCATAGGTTGTTACAGTAGTGTCACTATGTCTTTGGTGTAATCCACTATCTTTACTATAATAGCTGGCTGTTGTAGGAGGGATGGGCAAGGACAGAGCAGAGATGTGAGTCAAAGTAGGGACAATTGAGAGGCATGCCTATAGGTGTTGGGCAGCAGACTATCACTGACATGTCAGTATCATAGCTCCAATACAAGCCTACTCTTTTAATCCCTATACCCCATACCTCCATCCTCCCATCTGTATCTGTTTTTAGTACATAACTGGTAGAGTGATGTATTCCTTTTATTGAAGGGTTTCTCTGCAAATGCTTTGCACATACACTGTCTGTTTGAGTAAAACCACATACATCCTGTTCCCCTTAAGCAGTTGCTTGCCTTTTTTAGATAATGCTCATTAACAGGTAATTGCTTATGCACTAATCTGTGGCTCAGACTTGCTAATTACATCCAGCACAGCTGACTTGCACTATCATTAGCCAATGACATGGCACCACAGTGCAATATATAAGGCCTTTGTGTAGGCTTTGGACCCATTCTTATTTTTGAGATAGACATTACTGAGGTGTGGAGACTACAGCATCGCAGATAGTAAGTACAAATACTGTCCACTGTAGATGTGTATGCAGTATGTCCACAGTTTTGCCTCATATGTTTGCTCAGTATCCCATGACAGTGTGGTCATCTGGCAGGTCAATGGCTAACATTGTGGGTTAAGGTCAGAAGGGGGAAAGATACATGTGAGTGTCACACTTCATAACCTTCACAATTTGCATGATAATCCAGTAGCTGCTATTCTCTCCACTTACTATGTTTGTAGGGGCAAACTGTGAAACATGTACCTATCTCTGAGCCTTTGCCCTCCCTTTATGTATGGTTGTGTCTGGCCCTCTTGTTATAGGGGGTTTGGAGGTATGGTTGGTGTGTAGCAGCTACCTTAACATACAGCCATGTATGCTCCATGTTGCAGCTGCTGCTAAAGCCTAGGACACAATGGGGGGGGGGTGTGAACACTTTGGAGGCATGCAAGCTGTACGTGTAACTGTGGCAGCTGTGACAGCCCTGTCATTACACGAGAGCCAGGGAAAGGGTACCCATTAGCATGCAATCGAGTTATGTGCTTATGGTACATCTGTTATGCAACAATGCCAATAACAGAGTAGTAGACAGAATACAGTTAGGCTATCTGAATGTGTGCAGTGTGTCCTTACCTGCAGGCCTGTGACTTGCAAAACTGGGTAGCTGATAATTCAGTAGCAATAACATATGGGGATTAAAATTGCATGACTTAGTCATTACTTGCTGTGCTCACAACAATGTAATTGAAGTGCAACACGCTGGATTCAAAGCTAGGACTGTGTGTGGCAAAATATTCTGCATGCAAAGCAGTTAACAGACTGAGTTACTGAGTCACTACTGCAGCAGGGGTATTTGACAGATATATGTGCATACATACAGCTGTGACACACATTGTCTGCATCCATTGGTATGTGCATGGCTTTCACAGGCAGTTGTTCTGCAGCAGGGTCCTAGCTGAACATATGTACTATACCACTGATTGCTTAGCAGGTGTGTTTAAAGATGTTGCAGATATAACTGAACATATGCCTGTTATTCCAGGCCTACCATACTGCCGATAATATTTATTTGGCTGTCTACTGGTGCATTTTTTCATCAGAGTCCAAGGTACACTCCGATTTCTCCCATTAGGTTCAATTGCAGTCTGCTACTGGCACACAGTAAGTTTTCCTGAAAACAGCTGCACTAATTAAAATCTATGTGGACTAGTGGGTTAGTGCAGTAGGCTGCAGCTGAAAGGGACCTGGATTTGAATCATAGCAGTGGTGATTATTTTATACATGTCCTTCTAAAGGAGGAATGCCAGCAAAAATAACCAACCACATAAAAGCCAAATGACCCGGGCAGTCAGAAGGAGACAAAAGGACCTTTTCAATCAGTAAAATCCATGGGAAAGATTATTAAATTGAATATACACAACAGGTAACAGGATAATCAATGTAATGCTGTGAACATAATTGTGACTGACTGTAGCATTTGATGAAGTCTTGTTTTGAAAGACGAAAACATGGTTTACGTGTATATTCGATTTAATAAACTTTCCAGTTTATTTTACTGACTGAACAGCTTATTTTGCCTCATTCTAACTGCCCAGGTCACCTGGCTTTTATGTTGTACATGTGCCTAACACTGTGAAAAACACATAAGATCATTAAAGCACTTTTAAGCAAGTTTGAGCTGGTTTGCATGACATGCCGCATTATGGCTCACTGCTTAGCTCTGCACAAACCCACACTAAAAAATTAAAAAGAAAAGAAAAGAAAAAGGGGGTCATAGGCTAGTGGTGAAATGCGGGCAAGTAGTGAGAAAAACATAGTGAAAGGCAGGTAGGGATAGCTTTCCATTTCTTGTAAAGCAACAGCTGTACATTTTGACAGATTTGGAGGATGAATTTGGAGTCTTAAACCCCAGAGGGTGAGGCCAACATAAATGTGTTGTCAGGCCAATTGGACCAAACTAGATGTGTCCAGTGGACATGTGTGTAAAATGGAGAGCTATGTGTGGGGCAATATTTTTTTTGTGGGACAGCTGTCCATTTTTTTTATAAGGAGAGAGTGTAATGTTGGGGAAGGGATACAGGTACATGTGGGGAAGTAAGTTAGGTAGGAGAGGATGCAATTGCAGACAGACAAGACAGCGAACAGGGGCTGTGTGTGACACATGATGGAGTAAACACCTTGAAAGGGGAGGGAGTTGTGGAATCTGAGGAGTATTTGCCTCCAAATAGCAGCAGCATGACTGAGATCTCCACTCATGGGTAGTCCACACTGCTCCTTCACTGCCCCAAAGGTGGCTGTGCTGGAAGTTGAGAGCCTGGGCCTGCATGCCCTACTAGGTTCTTGAGTCTGCCCTTGAGCTACAGCAGGCATTGCTTATAACTCCTATGAAGAATCCTGCGCACCATGGCCGGTAGTAAATCCTGAGTGACTACCACCCTCTGCCACCATTCTCAGGGAGGAATAGGCCCTGTCCCCTGAGGCAGTTACACATGAAGGTGGTACACGGCCAGCAGAGGGGGCACCACCAGCTTGGAGCCAAGACACACTGCTACCTGGTGCCATGGCTGGCTGAGGTAGGGTAAGAGGATCAGCAGGAACTGTCTTACCCTGATGTGTTGTGATTATGGAGGTGAAGCAATACATTTAGGTTAGTTATGAACAAAACCATTGTTAGTAATAATAGCATGCCAGAACATTAGAAATAACCCCATTACATTTCAATGCATATTATGTGAAATGCAATAATAAATAAAACAACAGTGCAGAATATTAGTATGCCAGTAACAGTTACGGCATAAGGCCAACAGAATAGGTGATTCAACAAGATATGTTAATATGCAACCAGTTTAATACATAACAATAATAAAACACATGCCTCAAAATAAAGTTTATGTAACAGCATATATTAATAGTAAACCATAACCAATAAATAACAAAAATAAATATTTGAAGATAAGGAGAGGGGAGAGAGAGAAATACAGTCCATTAATATCATTCTAGGCTATATAATTGACAACAGTACTTCTATCTCCTCTACAGGTCTGACCTTTCTTTATGTGTAAAAGTGCCCTATAGCTGTTGTAGCACATACATAACTCTCAAGCTATCTGCTTGGGACAGTATGGGCCAAGCAGTAACAACTGCAGATTTACAGCTACACAGAACACGTGCACATTAGTTGTACCTATATTACTACCAAGGTGCACTAAGAGCTGATGTAGTGTTATTTTGCTACATAATCATGTTGATGATACACCTGTGACAGAGCTATTACACAATGGTAATTACATTCCATGACAGTGTGACACTTGATAGACATGTATGTGTACAGTACAGACAGTAAACAACTGTCATGCCTTGCTTGTCAGGCATGGAGATAGAACCCAGTAGCAGTGACAGCAGTGGACATCTGCATCAAATGTATTAATTGACTGCAGCTACCTTTAACACACACTCCAGGCATGCAGCCATACCAGAGCGTACACATTTTTTATTTCTTCTATATTATTTTATTACTATTACACTTATTTCCTGTTTTATATGTTGTATTTTCACATTCCTGGTAATGATTGTAATAGTCTCTGACATGTAAACACACAAAACTGTGCTCATAATATGGGCTACCTCACCCATTTACCTGTTGTTCCTGTGGAGAGAATATCTGTAAACATTACATGACTGATACTGTAATATATAGATCTACATAGCACTGGATTCAAACCGTGGTCTGTGCGCGGCAAAAATGTACTTCATACACAGTATTTAGCAAACAAAGTATTTAGCAAACTGAGCTACTGGGGATTACTGACTGACTGATATTTGCCTAGAGCTCACCTGGCAATAGAATATGACCTGCTAATACTGGTACAGTTTTATACCTGACTGCAGTGACAGTTGAATACATATGGATGACATTCAAGCATGACAGAGATACTAGGCAATGTATATATACCCATGCACCCAAAAGATCTATCAGGATAAAGTTCAAATCTGCTCCCTGGCTCTCAAAAGACACAAAACACTTTACAGAGACCATTCAAAACCCTTTCACAGCAGCACCACCACTGCCCTTCTATCTTCACCAATACTATTAACACCAACCGAACAATAACTCCACCTGCATACAGTATGCTGATGATTCTACTATCATCTGTACACCTACAACAAACAACAATATTAACACCCCTAATAATCTTCATTTTCCTCGCTCCTCTAATAAACCTTATTATTATATTATATCTGAGCTTTTCTCCCCGCCTTCTACTGACTGAATGAAAATATCTCCAGCTAGACTAGCCCGGTCAACAAATGTAAAATAAAATAAAAATAAAATAATATATGACTAAGAAGAAGTCAGGTGTACACATTACATCGTTAGTGTGTTGAAATATCTGTGAAGTCAGCAACCAATATCCGATTATAGGTTATTATTGGCACTGTACAACTAGTACACTGTTATATCTGACTGCAGCACCATATCCCACAGCATGAATGCTTGTAACTGACATGGAGTGGTGACAACAAGACAATCCTGCTGTACATGTTTACTTTGGTGTTCATAGGTTCATAGGTTCATACTAGGCTATCTGCCCTAGGGCATTTATAAGCCTAGCCAGAATGTGTTTGGCTTTCGCCACCCATTTTAAATGAATTTTGCTATGCCCTTTTTCGAGGTTAGTATACTGTGCCTCTGTCTAACAGTGACACAGAAGTAATACCTGGGGTAAACCTACTATCTCCCATCCACTCATCAAGATTCCTCTTGAAGAGAGTCAATGAGGGACTCTGCCTAACCTGGACTGGGATTTATTTGAGAGTGAAGGGAGCCTCTGGGTTATGAATCTGTCCCTCCAGCATGTCCTGTTTATTTCAGTGCTGAGGTTCAAGTCTCTCGAGCATGTAGCACGATGGGATTTGGATTTTCTGAGGTGCAGCATGTCCATTAATTCCGGGTTGGACATGGCTTTATACGTCAGGCACAGATTGCCTCTGAGCAGGCAGTATGCCACTGAGTAGAGCTGGAGTTTCTTTAACCGGGCAGCATATGGCATCTGTTTGAGCCCTTTGATCCTCTTGGTGAGGTACTTTTGGGGTCTTTCCAGTTGCTGCAGGTGTCTGGTAAGGTACATCCCAAAAGGGGCATTGTACTCAATTATGGGCCTGATGAGGGATGAGTAAAGAGGCTCGATGACCTCCCCTGATCTAGATGTGAATCCCTTCATGATTAGGTGGGATATATAAAATGTTTTTCTAACCACTTTGGCCACGTGGCTGTCAAATGAGAGATTGCTATCAACTTGGGTCCCAGGTCCCTAATTACTTCTTCTGTACTTAATGGATTACCACCTATGTGGTAATTTGTGGGCACTTTGCTTTTGCCAAAGGGGATGACTATACACTTTTTGGCGTTTAGCTTGAGGCCATGGCTCTGGCACCAGTTGTCTGTTTCTATGAGGCCCTTTTGTAGGATGCTTGTGTCAGCTGGAGAGTCGATTATGGCACCCAGTTTGCCGTCATCTGCGAACTTGGTCAGCCACAGTCCTTCCGTGTTAGCCTGTACCTCCGAGAAATATATACCGAACAAGAGAGGTCCCAGGACTGAGCCTTGTGGGACGCCACTTGTAACTGCTTTGGAGTCTGATATGGCTCCAGCAATTCTAACCATGTGGGTTCTGTCCTTGAGCCAGTTTGCAACCCATCTAGTGACATAGGGGTTTATATTTAAGCTGGTGAGCTTATCTATAATGCCCGAGTGGGGTATTGTATCGATGGCTTTTGCAAGGTCCAGGTAGGCTGTGTGGACCACCTTCCCCTTGTCAATGGCCTTGGTGACTGTTTCAAAAAAAATCAACCAGGTTTAAGAGGCAGGATCAGCCCTTAACAAAGCCGAACTGGGTAGGATCCAGTGTCTGTAGGTCCCCAATATCTTTATTTATGAGGTCCATGATGATCCTTTCCATAGCTTTGCAGACCAAGCTAGTCAGGCTTATGGGGCGATAGTTTCAAAGATCCGTTGAGGCACCACCTTTGTGGAGAGGGACCACTGTTGCTGTACGCCACTCTTTGGGTACATATCCTGTAGTAAGGCTGAGATTGAACAGTAGTTTTATGTTTGGGTTTAGTTCTTCTTGGAGTTCATGTAGGATGCAGCCAGGGACACCGTCTGGTCCCATTGATGCTATGTTTTTTGCTTTGGAGAGGGCGGCTCTTACCTGAGCATCTGAGATGTCAGGGGGGCAGCACTCTGCTGGGATAGATATTTGCCCTTTTGGTGGGGAGAGGGGGGAGAAGTTTGTGCTGAACCTGTCAGCTAGGATGTTGGCAATGTCTGTGGGTTCAGTGTATTTTTTGTCATTTTGGACTAATTCTGAGCATATCTGGGAATTCCCACCCAGGTTCCTAACATAACTAAAGAAAGCCTTGTGATTATCCTTACTGTCCTGTGCAATTTTTCTCTCGAAGCTGGCCTTAGACGATTTTATGAGTGCCCGTAGTTTTTTGCTAATACTGATCAGAGATGCCTTCCCTTTTTGGGATTTTGCTCTATCATGTAGTAGCTTCCTCCTTCTATTGTATAGTTTGATTATGGCTGGGGTCCACCAGACAGGATGCCTAACTTTGGAGGATTGGGTCTTGGTTTTATTTGGGATTGCATGATCCATGCATTCCTGAAGGTGTTCATAGAATGCATTTATAAAAGATTCTGCGGTCTGGGCCGTATTTTCCACAGGCCCGGGGCTTTGAAGGATTCCACCTCAGTTTTGAGGAGTGTAAAATTTGCTTTAGAGAAGTTTTTCACTGTGGTTTTCTGGGCAGGGGCTGGGGTCGGGATGTGAATATCTAGGTTTCTGTTACTACACAGATATCGCTATTGCTTCATGTGTTGTTGCAGACCAGTTGCCATACGTGATTTCTTACAAAACAACTCAGAACATACGCTTATTGCTTATTATTAGACATACCTTCATGCAGGTAGAGGTACTGTTTTGTGTTTTTATTGCACAACAGTTATCATAATTGATTCCTTGAAAAACAGCCCTACTGCCACAGTCATTGTGGTCTATGTCATAAAACCAAAAAAGCAAACTCTCAAATGCTCACATGAGTGAATAATCAAAAACTTGAAATTGGTATTGTGGGGGGCTGCACCCCACACACCTCCCACTAAATATATATTCCTACTTCTGAGATCACACTACAGTGAGGAAAGGGCAAATATTCTGATCTTCACTGTCCTGCAATCCCAAAATACTACTTTCAAGTTTCTGATTATTCGCTCATGTGAGTGTTCGAGAGTTTGCGTTTTCGTCTTTCTGAAGTAGACCCAGTCATTGCACAACAGACTTTATTAGAGAAACCTTCAATCAGATAATGATATAATTTCATATTTTTATTGCGCAATATTTGTAATTATGCAGGTGTTGCAACACAGCTGTAATTCCACAGTTATTGCACTACTACGCTTTATTGCATATAATAGTTTATTACGGTTAATGCTTTAGTCTTCCCTGCTTATGGCACTACCGTTCACAGTCTGTACAGTTTGCAGTACAGATGTAAGCCTACATTCACTGCAATACAATCTTTACTGTATATACCTAATTACAGTTAATGCTTTGCTCTTTCTTGCTTATTTGACTATAGGCAGCAAAATACATCTGTACTCACCACACTCATGGCGCGACCTGGCCAAGCGCCTGGCATGCACCTCAATGTTGCAAGCCCTCTCTTCTGCAGCAATTAGAGAGAAGGACACCATTATGCATACCAGTTTAGCAGGCATTCAACATTAGATATTGGTAAAACACAGGTAATGGTACTTACATACATGTAGGACATTCCCAGCCCAGAATTCCTGGACCCAAGTATCCAAGAGAGCCCCCTTCCATCTCTTCAGGTCATCATGTTATTGTTGACATTGCTCAATTGTATGGGGGATACCAGTTGCACTGGTGAGGTCCTTTGCCAGCTGGTCCCAGGCCTCTGCCTTGCACACTGAGCCCTGGTATCCTCCCTGCATCAGCTGGCCCTCATGGTTTTTCACAAGGAGTCCAACCATGACCCTGGACTACTGAATGCCCCAAAGCTGTGCCTGAAAGCATGACCTTCTCCAATGCCTGCCATTGTACCCTACTGACTCAGAACTCCAGCAGATTTATGCTGTATTCCCACCTATTGGACTTAATACAGCCTGTTTTCCTGCCCTTGCACACCATTGAACAATATTTAAAAATGCAGCACATCTCTTTGCACCATGCAAACTAGCTCAGCTCAACTGAGCATTGCTTAAACTGGCAATACTTAGCAGTGCTTAGTAGTGCTCTAACCAGCAAAGCACAGCCAAGCAGTGCCAAGCACTGCCAGGCATTGTTAAAACATATCTTGTTTAAGCAATGCTTCACAAGGCTTAGCACATCTTTGCAGAGCTTAGCTGAGTGCAGCAGATCAGGTTTTAAAAATAATTAGTATAATTTGTATTTGGAAAACAAATGCTTAATATCCCCTCCAGTTATTCAAACCCTGCCCTATTACACATAAGGTATCTCTGAGCTACCTTTAAGCACTGTGGCATGCTGGGCAACCCCACTCAGCTATGCTTAAACCTGACCTTTAATTAAACAATTAAATACACCCAGTTTCTATTTTTAGATGTCTGGTGTCTCAGCACCACTTAGCTGTGCTCCATGCCACACCATGCACACATGATTTTTATTAAAAAAAAAAAAAAAAAAAGTAATTACATTGCTATACTCCTATTGGACAGTGCAGGAAGTGTGTTACTCATTTGCAGACACAGTTAGCACTACATTCCCCACACTAATTCAAGAGATGTGTTCCACTGCTCTCCCTATATATGTGTGTGTGTGTGTGTGTGTGTGTATATATATGGTTCTAGGTCATAAGCTCGACAGCCACTCTCACCGACAACAAAAACATCGACAAACCAGAAACACGACAACTCACATGCCCGACAAACAAGTAACCGACGGTCCACAAACACGAAACCCCACACACTGCACACACCACAATAACAACAATCAACTAACAAAACACATCCCCTTATCCAAAAACCACACACAGAACACAAGCACACCAAAATCCTCACAAACCCACACTAAACCTCACACACACAACTATGTCCAACCCTAACCCAAACCCTTACCCTAAGGTCCGTCACTATCGCACAGTCAGCTAACCCGCGCCCTAACCCTAACTCACTTAACCCGCCCCTAACCCAAAAAATACCACTACCGCACACTTACCCAACCCGCGCCCTAACCCTAACTCACTTAACCCACCCCTATCCCCACAGACTGTCACTATCCACACTTACCTTAGTCGCACCCTAACGTCCGTCACCACCGCATACTCACACAGCCTTCTTTCCAACTCACTATCCCTGGCGTCGGAGTTTTTATATATATATATATATATATATATATATATATATATATGTATATATATATATATATATATATATATATATATATATATATTTAAATTATCTATCATAAAATTAACTTCATTCATGCAAAGTTTTTTTTTTCAAATATTCATCATGGATGCTTATAGGTTTCACAATGCTTATGTCCTCCATACAAAAACATGGCAACCACTATGACTGCAGTATGAATACAGTTCTCTTTCAAGATGATGTGTAACTTAGCTGTCCTTGTTTGGACATGGTGTATCAGTGAGTAAGGATTATAAGTAAGAAACTCACCAGAGAAAATAACATATTATCCTATGCAAGGTATTTGATTCAGTCAATGGCAAACCTTCACAAGACTATATGGAAATGAGTATTGATTCTACAAGTAACCAGCTGAGAGGTATTTATAAGTTAGGTGACTAGTTTTTTTCTGTCATATGTCTAAATAAAAGCAGGAGCACAACCCAGTGTGATTACTTTGTTTTTTGCTGTGAAAAGTTTGATAACCTAAGTTAATGGTCTGTAGCAGATTCTTGTCTGTTTTTAGCCATGATCCGGATATGACTAATGTGTTAGGGTAGTGTTCATTCATGTACGATTCTAACTGCATTAGGAGCAGTAGGGTATGTTTGTGTGTAATGACAATTTTTGTCAAATGATATATGAAGTAAGTAGAAGTACAGAAATGTTATTCTTGTTAGAATAGGTACGTCTGGTGATGGCCTGTTAGCCGCCATTCAAGGGATGGATTGATAATACATATTGCCATGTGACCTGTTTATAGAGATAGTGTATTCTAGGAGATTGCATAATGTGTGCTGTTATGAAAACTAAAAATCCTATTGTGAACTGTATTACAGTTTTTGCTGGGAATATATATAGTTGGTTGTAGTGTTATTTTATTTCAATGGTATAGCCAATTGAAGATGTACAACTCATTATATTATTGTTATTGTTTTCACTTTAATTACACTGTTATACTAAATATTTAGTTTAATTGAGAAAGTAGCACTTAATAATGAAATTGTTGTGAGCTAAAGTGACACTACATTATTTAGTGGATCAGGACTAAAATATGCGCAAATACTTTGTTTTGTTAAAAGACAAACAAAACAAATAAGCAAAAAAAGGGATGGCCATGGTGGTGCCCTGGTTAGTGTTGTTGTCTCACAGCAAGAGGTCCTCTGATTTGATTCCCAGTCGGTGTGCCTTCTGTGTAAAGTCTGTATGTTCTCCCAGGGGTCACATGGGTTTCTTCTTGGTGCTCCAGTTTCCTCCTACAATCCAAAGACATGCAGTAGGTGGATTGGAAGCTCTAAACTGGCTGTAGGTGAGAGTGTATACACAAGTGAGTGGTGTGAATGAACTTGGCTGAAGATGATTGCCACTGTGGAAGTGACACCCTGAGCCCATGTGCAAACAAGGGGAGATGGATGGACTTTCTTTTGTTAAAAGAGCAATCAAGAAATGTAGATATGTTCCTTTAACAGGTAGTTGGTGGTATGGATAAACTCTGATTAAAATAGTAAAACCTAGGGTGGATAGAACAAGACTGTGGTCAGAAAATATAGGGCCCAACTCTGCACATAGTGGGGCAATGAGGTCTAACACATATGCCAGAAAATCACTAAAATCACAATTAGTAGACTCCGAACTAGTTTGATTTTCTTACACATGGCAAATAAAAAACAGTTTGTTGTTAAAAAGTACATTGTCAGCATGAACATGCACTGGTGAAACAGATACTAGATAATAACATGAGAAGACTCAATAGGTAAACTCAAAGCACACTTGGAAGATAATCTGCAACCATAGATCATGAATACAATGTATGGAATGAAACTCCCACAATAGTTTAATTACATGCATGCTTGAGAGGGGAAGATATGGAGATGCATTCTGAAAGGGTGCCCACTTATAAAAAATACAACTGGCAGTAATATGTCATGCTATAATATGCAGATTCCCTTTTGGAGTTTAAAAGAAGTATTGAATAACAGGATGCTTGCTGTCTTTACTCACGATTTGTGCTGCACTACAACACAAGACCACAAAGAGACTGTAAAACTTCACGCAAAATTAGTGCAATCATGGCAAGTAAGAGGCTGTCATTTAGAGTTCCATGCTACTGACAGATGCAAAGAAATAAGGATGGGATATTTAATTGCTCAGGTTACAGATGCACCCACAGATGGACCATGACTAGTAAGTGGGAGTTATAGTTCTCCACAGAGTAAAGGCCTTACAACAGTCCATGCCATTATACCAGCACCAGCATTTGTAGGGACCACATTTACTTAGCAATGAAAGTACTAACTGCACAAAACCAAGGAATACTATTCAAGGTACAGCCATAAACAGATGAATGACAGTGGAACCATATCTCGGGCTAGCTTGCAACAGCTTACATACTGGTGGTGTTGCTAAACAACACTGTAGAAAAATCGCTGTTCTTCATTTAAAATATAAACATATCATATGAATACAACTATCAAAATTACAAGGATTAATTAGTGATGAAAATGATAAAATGTAGCAGACTGATTAATAGTGATTTTAAATAACAGAATCATGGCAATGAAACAAGTGAAATGTTAGCTTTAGCATGACAGCTAATAATATTTTAAGTGTGTAAGCAGAATGCAAATGTCTATGACCATGTAACTCTCTAATTTAAATATCTCTAATATTCAAATCATAGTACATTTTACAGCAAGTAAAATACAAAGATGTATGGATCAAACATTAAGCAAGGCAATGCACAGGGTCTACATTAAATAATCGAAAGCTCCCGTCAGTGAACGGCATTACATCGAAAATGCCATTCATCGATTTTCGCTGTTGTGGGGGGCTGCGGCCCCCACACTCCCCACTAATTATATATACCAACTCCAAGATCGCACTACAGTGAGGAAAGGGCAAATCTGCCGATCCTCACTGTATCACGATCTCACTACGGACAGTTCGGTGAATGGCATGTTCGATGTAATAGCACTGAAAATGCCATTCAATGAACGGTCCTTTCAATTATTTAATATAGACCCCAATGCACATCTTAAATTAAGATGTCAAGGTTACACCATACCTATCATGCACTTTATTAAACTGAATACCTGATATGTGATAAAATAATATTGTAGGTACTTTGTAAGTGACAGCACTGAAATAATAACAAAGGAGGTGACAAGGTGAAAAAGATGCATAAATGTATCTGGTATGAATACTACAGGGGTCTACTACAAATGCTTATAGTTCAAGACACATTTGCTGACCCCATTTGCTCTATATGGTCAGTGCCCTAACCTCCAACAGCCCTATCTTGAAATGTTGGTATTGGTCACATGCAGTAGATTTGAGAATCATAGGAACTGTTTGGATGGCACAAATAAATATTATATGCAGTACCCTGTGCATTTTACACTACCCTGTAGTTGATGGAGTGAAAACCCTTGAGGTCAATATATAATAGACCAATAGATTAGGTATAGCCTTGATGACAATGTGGGTATTATCAGTGACCCCAGTGGCAAAGGAAAATGAGATATGTTAAAGAATGCCAGCATAGAGGTGGTTCTCTCCTATGCTGTCCATAGGTAACCAAATATACTCCTCTATATACATTATCATCACATCTAGGAAATGGTGTAGGATTAGAGAAGCTGATCCTGTGTGAGAATGTCCTACGTCAACTAATTCCCATATGTTCTCTAATCCATGGTAGCAGTCGACTATGTCCCAGTTATGAAAGCAATTGCATGTTAGTCACTGATAGACTCATGTACAATGTGGAGGGAGGTGGCATGCAACCTCACAGACACTGTCTTCCAAAGTAACTAGTAGTACTTGCTGACCAGCTAATACAGATGCTACTCCTAACATCTTAGCAAAAATGATACACCTGTTCATGGAGAAATGATGGTTTACAGATAAGCTAATTACTTAGGCACATCACATATATGTTCCTAAACCATATAGCTATGTTTGATTTCATCATTTGTACATACAATAACTTTCACTGGCATGTTGATACCCATTTGTATGTCATTATGTGGTCATTTGCATGAGATGCATACCATGCTATTTTTCCTATTAGTGCAGTTGTGCTGTGTGTTTCTTAATCACACTCTGCATGAGCATTGTTGCTTACAATGCTATTTCACAAAATGCTGTTGTTTGTTTTTAACCATCCCTCTATACTTCATAAGTTTGCATGTAACTCTGCAGTATACAATTTCTATAATATTCTGCATTCTGAGGAATGTGTGCCTGTATAAAACTATGGAAAACTGAAAAATTATTTATTTCATGCCTAGAAATAAAGGTACATTTATATGATTGTGAATTTTTTTGATTAGTCCATGGCTGGCAAGTTCTTTTGACAAGCTTACATACCCTGCCAAAATAAATAAAAAAAAATATCACAAAGGAGATAACTCAAAAAAAAAACACATATGTTTTTATGCCAAGTTGTTGGGTAATATGCTCAAAAACACGGGCTTCAGTGATCCATTCCATACCGATGTCATGCCTCCTTTTGTTGCCACCTTAATGGTTTCCTAGAAGGATATTTTCTTCCTATACTCTTGAACATGCGAGCAGGGTAGTATGTGGTACAGAACAGAAATACATAAATAAGAATAAATAAGGCACAAGATCATGTCATAAACATTAAACCACAATATTAGTCTACCGATTCCCACAAACTTTCAAAAAGAAATGTTAAAGCATTACTCTGAATTCTACCATGATTCACACCACACGTAAATTACATCATGTGCACTTTAACAGGAAAACACATGATTAGGTTCTAGTTTAACAGAAAGCCTGCCAACAGGATATGAAACAAGTACATTCCCCAAACTGACCCAATTTGCAAAGCTGGATAGCACGTTGTCCTAAATTAATTTAAAGTATCTTTTAATAGCAACTCCGAAGTTTGTGAAGTCCATAGAGCCAATAGTTTCATTTATTTTACTTATTTTTTTATTTAATTGTGCCTGCAATATCACTTCACATTTCCAGTAAGTATTTGTTTTATTGCTATATTTATATGCTTAAACGTTTTGCTTTGATTTTTTTGTAATAAATCTTTGGATATAAGGTCTATAATAAATTTGAAGCAGCACTGTATCCTCCACTCATGTAAGATAAACATAAGAATGAGCAAATAGAAACTGGAAAATCAGTACGATAACAGTTGACATGCTAGTGAAAGCTGTTAATAAAATTTAAAACATCTGCATCTATGGGCCCATATTCAGTAACTGCTGTTGAGATTGTAACAAACAATTTAAAACATTTAATTCCTATTCTGTGATTAATTTTGAACAACTTACTACAGTCAGGGACTGTCCCAAGAGTCTGGAAGGAATTAAGTATCATGCCAGGATATAAAAAGTTTGCAAAAATTAAATTATCAATTATAGATCAATAAGTTTAACTTCTATCTTGGACAAGTGTTTTGAAAGATATGTATTGGAAATTTTGGAAAATACAAACACTGATTGTGCTATTTTGGACCTAGATTAACATGGCTACATTAAAGGAAGGTTCACTTTGACTAGTATGCTGTGTTTCTGTGTCTCATACTCAACTTGCATATTTATTCTTTATTAACTGGGTTACTCCCATTAGGCTAGTAGTCTTTTTTATAGGTGACCCAAGGTGGTATTTATACTACTAGGGGAAATCTGCCCAGGGCATCATAGAATTTCTCTACTTTTTCTGATAAGTGCATTGTGATCATTTACATCCACTTCAGCTACCACCAACTCAAGCAGATGACGTCTCAGTTTAACATCTTATCTAAAGGACACACTCAGAAGTGCAGCATCTCCTTATGCTGTACTACAGTGACAACAATCCATCTGCCTGGTGTGGGAAAAGAAGCCACACTCTGCACCAAAGGCCAGTGTTCCACCTGTTAAATTACTGACAAAAGTTGATGTCCCCTCCCCATTCATATTAGGCAAACATCACCCACTATTAACTGTAAGGTAATACCAGCAGAGCATACACTACCAGGGCTGTCCCAATCAACTTGACAACTTGATGCATGTCCACTATATGCAGGAGTCAATGAGCTATGTATATGCATGGTTAATACTGTCAGGAAGTGGGCAGAACTCACTCTTGGCTGTTGTGGCTTAGTGGCCTAGGTACAGTACTATAGTTGACAGGGTCCATGTTCCAAGACTTTCTGTGCCAACTATTTTGTATGCAGCTACACCTACAGTAGGAGTTGTACACACTGTCAAGAAGTCAATATCTGTCACTGTAGGAAAGTTGGGCAAGTCAGGGACAGGGGGACATACATATGGACAGTACACAGCTCAGAGTAACTTACATAGTGCTTAGTAAGACAGCAGATACCTGAAAGTCAGTGTATTGTCAGGTGTTAAATGACTGCCACCTTACTGTGTCAGCACTGACAACAAGTCACTGGCCACCATCCATACCCCTGGAATGACAGGCTGTCACACAAGGACCACAAGTATGCCTTGTATATCTCTTCTGCTTGTCCTAACATTGCATTAGCCTGCCAAAGTATGTGCCAAACAAGAAATGTTCATGTCAAAACATCAGAAGCAGACAGTGGAGAAGCAGATAGAATACCCATAAGAAAAAGCAAGCAAATATCTAACTGGTCTCCCAGCTGTCTATGTTTCAAGAGCAGTATTAACACCCTGTCCCCATGTGTGGGCCTGTGTCTGACTGTCATATATGGGGCTGTCCAGATGTCAGTCTGTGACAGGTTGACAGCTAGGGCCAGCATGTAGCCTCATAATAGCATAGCAACACAAACCATCTGAGGTATCATCATTATGGATCATCATGGATTATCATGGACCTCATTAACAGGGACATTGGCTAACTCCAAATACTTGACCCCACACAATCTGCCTTTCTCAAGGGGAGGTATGTCAGTGAACTCTGGATGACTTCCCTGAGACAGCTGACAAAGGCATGGATGATGGAAAGATGGTGCACTGTGGCCACCTTGACTCGCCCAAAGCCTTACACACTATTCCCCACTTGGCCATAATATATGAACTCTGTCAACTAGGCAGCAATCCATATGTTACCAGATGGGTAGCAAACTGGTTCATTGATAGAACCCATATAATTTTAATAGGGGTAGCCAAGTCAAGCAGTACACCCGTAATGAGTGGCATACCCAGGGATAGGTCTGGGGACCTCTGGTATATGGGATATGCTTCCTGAGGTGCAGGCCAAAAACACTGGCCTATGGCTGATCAAGCTGACAGTTGACTGCAAGCTGGTAACAGTCATCAACACCCAAAGTGATGTGGATGTCCTACAACAGGGTCCTACCAAAACAAATGACTGCTGCCAGAATCATGGCCTCAAGCTAAATGCCTGCAGATGCATCATCATCCCCTTCAGTGAGACTAACATCCCCAAATATTGTCACATTAACAACAATGTCCTACATACACAATCAGTAGTGAGGCATTTGGCAACCCAGGTTGATAGCAACTGAAGTCTGAGCACCATGTTGCTTCCATTGTACAGAAAGCTTCATAGATGGGCCAATACAAAAGTAAGGGTATCTCATCCAGGGACACAGAGGTCATAAGATCCATGAATTCTAACCTTATAAGGCCAATTATTTTGTACAATGCCACCTTTGGCATGCACCTCACAAAGCACATGCAGCAGCTGGGGAGACCACAGAGGTTCATCCCTGGGATTATCCAGGACCCCAAACACCTACCCTACACAGATAGGCTAACAGAACTGTTTTCCTCTACTCCGTTCCATACAGACTCCTCAGAGGTGACCTCTGTCTAACATATAAAGCAATTTAGACCCTGCCTTTATGGGACTGTTGCACATCTGGAAGTCAAGGTCTACTTGGTCAACCTGTAGGCGCAGCATCAACCTGGTCTGTGATATCAATAGGGCTTGTTGGTGTGACAGATATGTGTCCCACAGACACCCCCATCTGTGGAATACACTCCCTGTCCACATCAAGCCGAGTGCCTCAATACCCCTTGTGAAGTGCTCCCTGTATAAGTGCATGGGAAACAGAAAATACAGTTTTGTGATTCCACCTGTGTCCTTGCTGCACAGGGGCTCTGGGTGCTGACATGTCCTAACATGGGCTACACTCTCATCTGTGAGGGTTATAAGGGCTTCAAGGCCAATAGCCTAATAACCTCATATCAACCTATCAACCTATAAACAAATGTCTGTCACTGGTTCACCACATTACTATTTAATGCTCTGCCACTGGCATACCTGGAAATCACAGTGCTATGTGGAACATGCCGCATATATAATGGACATCTCTGCTCAGTAGAATGCACTCTGTGCCCACACCCACACCACTTAGAGAAAGAAATCTAGACAAGGTCATAAATAAAAGTGGGACAAAGTCCCAAAAATAGGGACAATATTTAAGTATTGCTCTCACAAACTTAGTAAGTTGATGAAATAACAGGTTTGCATTAGCATGAATTTTCTGAAGGCTATGAAGTCTGAA
Organism: Protopterus annectens; assembly: GCF_019279795.1. Taxonomy (NCBI): domain Eukaryota; kingdom Metazoa; phylum Chordata; order Ceratodontiformes; family Protopteridae; genus Protopterus; species Protopterus annectens. The sequence goes on along the minus strand of NC_056739.1, from coordinate 1,809,405,131 downwards.
ACTCAAATGTTCTGTCATTATTTTCTTACTTCAGTCTTTAATTATTTAGCACTAACTTGCCAGAAAACCACAGTTTTATGAAAAACAGACCAAAATTATGAGACAAACATCTGGACATTCTTTGAAAAACTGAACAGTTGAGAGGTATGAGTCACACCAGGTTATGACTTTTCAGTCAAGAAGAATAACACACAAGCAGGTGATTCCCAGCCAGTATATCACTGAGGTGCTGGACTGTTTACACAGCTTCATCAGCCAATCTGCTTTAGCCACACCTCTCAACTGACCGGATTGGGCAAAAATGTCTATAGTTTGACTTATAATTTTGGTCTGTGCATCATACATCTTGTATTTCTCAGGTAAATCACTGTGATGGTCTGAGGATGTCTGTCAGTAAGTAATGACACAATACATTTCAGTGTCAGATATCATAAATGTCAGAAAATGACTGCTAAAACAAACCCTGTTACACTAGCAACGTTCCACATTAATAAGAGCAATATTTACACTGACACTTCAATTTTGGACCAGCTAAACTACTCTGTTTAACAAATATCAATTACTACATAATTAAAAAAAATGTAACAATGCTTTCCCATGTAAAAGTGAAGGGCCTGTCTTGGTACTCCTACACTCTCTCGCCATTGAGGGTTTTAGCTATACATTTGTATTTAGCTCCTATAAGATGTTTAAGCAATGCTGAGCAAAGCACTGCAAATCGCAAATCCGCACAGCTACGCTTAAACTTCACTTATAATGGGAAAAAAAAATTAATACAACCACTTTAATTACATATATTAATACTAATGCTGATTCATATTTGGTAATACACTACCTGTCATTCACTCCACTTTCTAAGTCTGTATGAGCAATATTTTTTAAATCTGCCCTATTTTGGGACCTTTGTCCCACATTTATTTCATGTCTTTATCCAGATTTCTTGGTGGAAGAGGTTGAGGTGTGTGCATACCTTTCAACTGTCCAGATTTTTACAGACTGTCCAGATATTTGGCTTATACTTTTGTTTTGTTCCTCATAAAATTTGTGTTTTTTATAAATGAATGGGATGATCTTGGGATTGAAATCACTAAATAATGGCATACATTTGAGTTTCAGACTTCTAGTCCTTCAGAAAATGTTAAAACAAACCCTGTTACTATATCAACTTTATAAGTTTAGAAGAGCTGTACTTAAAATATGTCCCTATTTTTGGACCTTTGTCCCCCTATTTTGTTGGCCTTTGTACACATTTTTGGCACTAAGAGGTTGACAGGTATGGCTGCATGTCTGAAGACACAATTGTACTGTAAAGTCCCATACGGCCCTTTGACAATGCAGGGTGTGTCTTACAGTTCCTGTCATACACCCCCTGCATTGCTTCCCATTCACAATCCTGCTTTCAGTGTCCGTGGACACCAAAAGCATTGTAAAGTGCCATAGGGCACTTTGAGAGTGCAGGGGGCGTGTTACAGATCCGTGAGCACTACTGCAACATTCCCCCTACACTCATTCAGTATCCATGTCTTCAGATCCATCTCAGTAGCATGCCTTCATTAATGCAAGGCTCGCTGCTGAGAGGGGGATGCGGGCATGGACACCATTCACTCCATGTAGGAATAACACTATTCCTACACAGAGTTTATTGAATCCTGGCCCTTGATTATTATACCAACATTCCAGCCATGTTATTAGAAGTGGGATCACAAGTCTAACACATTTTTACATTCATACATTAAGTATATAAATTACTCATCATGTAAATATAGTTTATTGTGAAACAGGCTGAAAAAATGTATTTATTTTCAGAGTTCAGTAGTTGTCCAAGGAGGAAAAGGGCATATGCAAATTTTCATGCTAGTAGAACATGTCTTATAAGAAACTAATGTTGTCTGACTTGTATCTTTTTAAATGTAATTAATTAAACAATAAGGGCACATCACTCAGTGTGTTGCTTTATTACTTTAAGCAAGATTAGATGGATGTCTTTAAATTTGTGTACAATGCAATGTCTGAGATAATTACCATAGCATGCAACATTATCCACAAACTTCTAGATAACTGAATCATATTTACTGTTGCCTGACTGTCCTCTGCACTTTTGTTATAGTTCTGCACACTTTAACAATGCTTAGATAATAGCAAACAGCTAGGATATTCATTTATTATCCTGTATATTCTAAAATCAAGACAAATGAGTCAATTTTTATGGGTGATTCAATTAAAGTATCTGAAGTCAAGAAGCATGGTTTTAGTTTTATATTAGATCAGTCCCCTTATCTGTTAGATAGATGATGTCTAATCAATTAAAGAAATGTTATTATGAATATGTGTCTGTTTGCTGTGTGGGGGAGGTGGTTGAAATGAAGCATGTGTTCAGACAGCAGAAAATCTAAGAGGGAAAATGTTCTGCTATTTGTGTACAATGTTCACACTGTGCTCATCATCAAAAGACAGCTAATTATGGGGATTAAAGGTTAATTAAAACAAAAAAACTACACTTGCTATCCTAGCTGTATGAGGCTGATGAGATTCATGTGATTTTTTTTCAAAGGCCAATCAGGTTTTCATTTTTAATTAAAGATGCATTGCTGAATCTTCTCTCTTCAGAACCAGTAACCATGGCTGACAGAAAATTGCACTAATACTAAACAGAAATGGTCAGCTTCAGATCAGCACTACAGCTTCTTTGGAAATGTCATTCTTTATCTAAATTGCCATACAAAACAGTTAATGTTTCATATTTAGAAACAGTATAATATTAGGACTATAAATACAGGCTGATAAACATTGAGCACATCTCCTCCTAACACTAGTAGATATGATGTGATGTCCTTTAAAATGGGGTGCTCTCACAAAGCAGACATAAACATCATGGTGTATTGACCATCGTTAGGATACTGTTGTTCATTGTGAAAGAAAAAGAAGACACATTTTAAAACACTTAGTTAATAGCACTATTTTGACTGAAGCATTTATTATTTACTTAATGCATTTTAATAATTTCCTGTAGGCCCCATTTACAGGGTGACATGTAGAGTACACTCTGGACAATAAACCAGGGTTAAGTATGTGAATAACAACAATCCATTTTCTCATCCTATTTAAAACTGACCATCTATATACCAGAGCAAACTTTGCAGTAATATACAAGCCAGACAAGAATTTATAGCTCTATATATTTGTTACATCAGCTGATTTGCATAATCACATTAATCCATCAACAGTGCACTATCAGTTAATTGCATATGTTAGAAGGTATAATAACCATATATATACACGCATTAATAAAGAGATCTCATATACAATTCACAAAAGATACTCCATCTTGGATGTGAAGAAAGCAAGAAAATGCAGGCTGTTAGACAACAGAAAGATAATCCAACAATTTCAGCATGCTAATGCCATAGGTTTTATTATAAGATGAAAGTCTACATTTGGCAGTTTTCAGTAGAAAATTATTACTTGTAGTATCTGTACACCTAGAGGTGGCACATATGACTGCAGTTCAAAACATGTGGTTTAGAATGACAGATTCCTAAAATTAATAAATGTAATGGCAGTATATGAAGCACACACAGGGGGTATTGTACACAAGTCCAACTTATTAATACCAAATGAATAATAACGCAGAAAAGAACATGATTTTGGAATCATTCATATCCTTTTCAACATTATTCCTGCTCCTCTTAAATATATAGAGACCTTACTATTCAAGCTGAAAGATATATTTAAGCATGCATGCCATAACTATGTTTTCTATACCCTCTATGCATCCATCTGTGATGCCCGTGCACTGGCCAAGTAATCAAGGAGCCTCAAACCTCACCACTAACGCCAAAGATGGGCATGCACATTGGGAAGTATAAAACATACACACATAGTAAAGTACAATTTCCCTTAAGAGCACACAGAGATTTCAGTCAGTCTGTGACTGTTTTTTCCCTTTCACTGCAGATCCCCAATAAGACTCCCCACTGGCACAGCTATAAGGTACAGATCTCAGCCAAGTAGTCAAGCCAAAACCTCCAGTGCCCTCTCTGTCCAGCCAGTGCTTCATCTTCCTGCTCAAGCAGCTGACACACACACACACGCACACACACACACACACACACACACACACACACACACACACACACACACACACACACACACACTTTGAGATGTGGTTTATATACAAACATACAGACAATCCTTGGAAAGGCTGGCACAGGTTCTCCTGCTATGCCCACTCCTGCCAGGCTATAAGGTAGTAATCCCTGCCACCAACTACTCTTATCAGCTACTAAAAAGGCCCTTACCAAAGGCTGTCCATTTATTACTGTGCAATATTATTAATCAATTAGTAAGTGTAATGAACAGCAATGCTTATTTGTAGTGGCTTTGTACAGTATCACTATATGCGTGCAATGTACTCTAGAGATGAAATTATCTCGACACAAAACAGCCACAGTTGAAAGGTTTAAAAATATTTAATAATAAATAATAAAAACACAAGACAAATCTTCTCAATTCAACACAGTGCTAGTCAAGAGTTCAGAAATCACAGGAACATGCTTAAAATAATACTGTAGAATAGTCTGACATAAATATAGAAAACAGGTAGACTAAATCTGACTAAATTCCTATAAAACTCTAAGAGCAATCACAGTTCTAAATAAACTTACATACAGAGCAAAGGCAGAGTACTAAAGAGCGATGTTTTGCGGACAAAATTCAAAATGCTCTCTGATTCTCTCTCTCTGAGAAAGTCTTAAAAATAATACATCACTGCTGACTCATTTTAGATTGCATCATTCTTCTCTGGTTCCCAGGCTAACAGAAACTCAGAATTTTAACATTTCTTTGATCTTGCACCTGGCCAGGAAACTACACCAATAAATAACATTATATATGTAAAATCTAGCAATTAATTCTGGTCTCAAAATAATAGAAGGCATTCCTCAGACCAGACATTATGTCTCCAAGCCTTGAGATCAAATAGTCATACAATGCTTGACTTATCAGCTTTCTTCTAGCAGAATGCACTGTGGTTACATTTTTGAAGTTCAACATTTAACTCAGTTTCCTTACATTTTAAGAGGACAAGCCTGTGGATCATATTTATATTTACAATGACATAGAATTATCTACAAAATTCTATCTAGCTAGGCTGTCAGCATTCACATATCTTCACATATCTTCCCCCTGGAGAACACAAGCAAGTTTTTCAAGTGACCCTTGAGGAACATTGCTTGAGAGGGTTAGGTCTGAGTATACCTTACCCCATTCCCTGTCTTGAGAGCCCATCTGCATTGGCATTGCTAACTCCACTGCAGTGCTGCACTGACATATCATATGCTTGCAACCCTAGGTTCCATCTTATCAACTTGGCATTTAGCTGGCTGACTCAGTGTAACCATGTTAAGGGATTGTGATCTGTAACTGCAGTGAATTTCCTTCCATACAGATAAGGCTGAAGTTTCTGCAGTGCCCACACTATGGCTAGACATTCCTTTTCTACAGCTGCATATCATTCCTCCCTGGATTGAAGCCTACGACTGAGATAAACCACTTGGTGCTCTTCTCCCTCTGAAGAAATCTGGCTAAGTACAGTCACCACCCCATGGTTCAAAGCAACCACCTGCACAACAAATTCTTTGCTGTAATCTGGACTGGCTAACAGGGGGCCCTCCCAAAGCTTCTTTAAGCTTTTGGAATGCTGGCTCACATTCTGGGGTCCACACTCCCTTATCTGGCCTGTTTTTCCTTGTCAGGGCTGTGAGGGGAGCAGCTACGGTACTATAACTAGGGATGAACTTTCTGTACTACCCTACTGTCCCTAAGAATGTCCTCACCTGCTTTTTTCTAACAGGTGCAGGCCATGCCTGAATGGCTTCCACTTTGGCAGGTTCTGGCCTGACCTTACCACTCCCCACTCTATGTCCCAGGCAGGAGACCTCTGCTATACACACCTGACATTTGCTGGGCTTAATGGTCAACCCTGCCCTCCGTAGTCTGTCCAGCACCTCCCAGACATGCTGAAGGTGCTATTGCCAGGAATGGCTGTAGATGGCAGTATCATCTAGGTAAGGAAGGGCAAACCCTCCTACTCCTGCTAGGATATGATATACCAGCCTCTGGTAAGTTGCTGGGGCATTTTTCGACCCAAGGGGCATCTTTGTGAACTCATACAAGGCAAAAGCTGACCTCTCTCTAGCACTGGGAGTCAAGGGCACCTGCCAGTAACCCTTGGTAAGACCAATGCTGGTAATATATTTAGCCCCACCAAGCTGATCTAGGGCCTCATCTGTCCTAGGCAGGAGGTAAGTATCTGACTCTGTGTGACTATTTAATTTCCTGTAGTCCACGCAGAACCTGGTACTGCCATCCTTCTTTGGCACCAGCACCACTGGGGAGGCCCAGGGACTGTTGGATTCTTGAATTACCCCTAGTTCCAACATCTCCTGTATCTCCTCACTCAGCATCTGTTTGACTCTCTCAGGCACCCTATAAGGGGCCTGCCTAATAGGCCTTTGGGGTCCTTTATCCACCTGGTGCTGAACCAGGTGGGTGCATCCTGGTTTCCCAGTGAACATATCCTCAAACTCCTGTAACACTGCTTGGATTTCTCAAACCTGGGTAGGAGATAGCTGCTGGAACATTGCTACCCCTTCCACTGAGGTGTCAGTCCGAGCCTCACTGAGGAGATCAGTCTCCAGATCTCGCTCAGCCTCCTCCTGCAATCCACTGCAAATACTCAGCACAAGGGCCTCCCTATCATGGTAAGGTTTCATCATGTCAACATGGTACAATTTGTGCTCCTGCCTCCTGACTAGACGTTCTAACATTTAGTTAACATCACTTACCTTTCTTACCACCTTGTAGGATCCCTCCCAAGCTGCTTGCAGCTTGTTGTGTCTGACAGGAAGGAGAACCATTACCTGCTGCCCTACAGCATACTCTCTAGCTCGAGCATTCCTGTCATACCAGACCTTTTTCTGTTGTTGGGCTTCTGCCTGGTTCTCCTATGCCAAGCCAATGAGTTCCCTGAGCTTTGTTCTGAAGTTTAGGACATATGCACAAAAGGCTCCTTGTGAGATTCACATTCACCTTCTAACTCATCTTGAATTAAATCTTGAGGCCCCTCACCCTATGCCCATACAACAACTCAAAAGGTGAAAAACCTGTGGATTCCTGGGGAACCTCTCTGAAAGAAAACAACAGACGGGGCAAATATTTGCCCCACTCCTTCTCAAACTAGTCTGCAAATGCCTGTAACATGGACTTGATTGTAGAGTGTAACCTTCCAACAAGATCATTAGTCTGGGAATGGTTGGGGGTGGTCTTCAGTGCTTCACCCTACAGTACATCCACAACAAGTCATCAGGTCTGATGTGAAAATTGCACCTCTGTCAGTCAGTATTTCTTTTGGGAAACCTACCCTGCTGAAAATCTCTAACAAGGCATTTGCTACCTTTTCTTACTCAAGGGAGGAGAAAATCACTGCCTCAGGCTATCTTGCAGCATACTCTACTAGCACTAGGATATACTTTTTCCCTGCAGAACTTGGGGTACTCAGAGGTCCCACAATATCCATAGCTATCCTCTGAAATGGCTCTTCAATCACAGATAAAGGAATCAGAGGAGCTCTCACCTTGTCTCCTTCCTTGCCTTCCTTTTGGCACTACTCACAGGTCCTGCAGTACCCTGTTACATCTCTGTAAATTCCAGGCCAATAGAAGTTCTGCATAATACATCTCTTTGTAAGTTTTCTATGCCCATATGACCTGCAAAGGGTATATCATGGGCTATGGCTAGAAGCACCAGATGGTAGGCTCTAGGAACTACCAACTGCTGTATCCTCTCACCTTCTAGCCCTCCCTCAGGGCTCCACTCTCTAGACAGCAACCCTTTCTCCCAGTATACAGATCCCCCCTTTCCTTGAGAATCAGGTGCCTCATTAGCTACCTGCTTCAGGCCTTGCAATGTAGGGTCTGAGAGCTGAGCCTGTCTCCCCTTATACAGGAAGTCTGGCATCCTCTGACAGTGGTACCTCACTGTCAGCCTGGGTACTACTACTCACCTCTACCTTTGCAGTCACTCTGTCTAAGGTAACATCAGTACCCACAACCAGCTGTGGCTCACCTTCAGTCTCACTGCTACAGAGTAGCTCCCTCCCTGAAGTAACCACCTCACTAGTCCTGGCTGCAAGTATGCAGTCTGTCTGTGTCTCCCTCAGGCTACCAGATGCACATGCTTGTCTCCAAGCCTGACAACATGTAACTGCACAAACACATGGTACTGCTTTATCAAAATCATTCCCTATCAGGACATCTGCAGGAATATACTCAAACACACCTACTTGCTGGCTTCCGTTTCCACCCACCCAGTCAAGGTGAACCCTAGCCAAAGGTATTTAGAATGAGGTCCCTCCCAAAGCTCTGACTGGCACAGACTTCCCAGGCAAGAAGTGCTCCTCTGTAACCATTGCAGGCTTCACAATGGTGCATGTTCAAGAGTTCAAGATTTCAGAAATCACAGGAAAATGCTTAAAATAATACTGCAGAATAGTCTGTCATAAATATAGAAAACAGGTAGACTAAATCTGACTAAATTCCTATCTAAATCTTACATATAGAGCAAAGGCAGAGTACTGGTGAGTGATGTTCTTTAGACAAAATCCAAAATGCTCTCTGATTCTCTCTCTCTGAGAAAGTCTTAAAAATAATACATTACTGGTGACTTATTTTAGATTTCATCATTCTTCTCTGGTACCCAGGCTAACAGAAACTCATAGTTTTAACTTTTCTTTGATCTTGCACCTGGCCAGGAAACTACAGCAATAAAAGACATTATATACGTAAAAATCTAGCAATTAACTCTGGTCTCAAAACAATAGAAGGAATTTCTCAGTCCAAACATTATGTCTCCAAGCCTTGAGATCAAACAGTCATACAATGCTTGACTTATCAGCTTTCTTCCAGCAGAGTCACTGTGGTTAAATATTTGAAGTTCGACATTTAACACAGTTTTCTTATGTATTAATTGGACAAGCCTGTGGATCATATTCATATTTACAATGACATAGAATTATCTACAAAATTCTATCTAGCTAGGCTGGTAGCCTTCACATATCTTCACACTATCCATCCATCCACAAATCCTTTTCCCATTTTTGTACATGGGGTCAGGGTGATCATGCCAAAATCAATTTCTGTAAATATTTCAGTTTGCAGCTACTAAGTCTTACATCAGAATAAGTTAACTGGACCAGCCTTTATTTTCAAAAAGGTTGCATATCCCTTTTAGACTTATCAATCAGACAATGACTGCACAATGCCCAAGTTAGCAAATTAAAACAAGCAAATATATAACTCCTTGCAGTGTTATTTTTTTACAGTTCTGCTCATAATGACCCACTTGCTACCAGATGAAATATAGCCCTTTCTCCTAGATTCCACTGTTTGCTTTCATTCTTGTTGCAACAACCAAAAAGCAAATTCACAGTACACTTACCACTTCTCTGCTGTATTTTTTTATAGCTGTATCTTCTTAAGCCTTCATCTCCTAACCTCCATGTAGACCCACCACATATGAAGATCATCTTCTTTCTCATCTCCACATCTCCAGCATAAGTTCACTGTTTTATGTCCTTCACATTTTAGATTTACCGAGGTCTTGTGCTACCTTTGTAATAAGGTAATCTGAAAGCCACCCATTGGTCCAGCCTTCCTCTTGCTCTGTTTGTTTGTTAGTTTAACTGGATAGGTTGGGTGGTTTGAGGACTCTGACAAATAATGAACAGGACTCATAAGCACAGTAAAGCAAATTACTAGGTAGAGGATGTAGAGGTGAAACTCCTGGGTGGTGATCAGAGAAGGGAGGCTCAAGAGCCAGATATCTGTATTGCTTCATTTTGTACAATGTCCTCCTTCCACATCTCACTGTCCCCTTCCATCTGTGCCTCAGCTCCCCCAACATCTACCATCCCCAGTTTACCCAGATCATTAGAGATACTACCTATTTTCCATCTGTTTCCAGGCCTCCCTTTTACTCCCTGTAAAAGTTTTTCTCTTCTTTGGTCCCATTTGCCTTTCTCTGTTTCATCTGTTTAATCCTTTTATATTCCAATGTACTCATTAAACCCTTTAACTAAGGCCTTCCTCCATTTGGTAAATCTATCTGCTGAGACAGTCCTTTCTTGCTATTACTACATAAACCTACCTTCCTCTATTTCCTATCTTATCCATCTCTCCATAATTCCAAAACCAGGGAATGCTCCCAGCTTCCTGTGCACCTCATTATCCATAGCCCATTTTGCCTTTCACAAACCCCTACTCTTCCTGTGACTCATTTCTTTGTGGTCTCACCCTGACAACCTTTATATGATGTTCACAACAGGTACTTATTCAAACTCCGGCATACCCCATTTTCCCACACTTCTATGCACACACATACACACACACACACACACACACACACACACACACACACACACACACACACACACACACACACATCCTAACCTTATCAATTCTTACCCTTTTTCTCTTCCACACAAGTCTGTTATAAGCTTTTCTGAATACTTACTACAGATGTCTCCCTGAGCCCGTTACTGGCATATATATTTCAAAAGATACAACCCCAATGGGCCACCCTTACTCTCACTACCTTTATCCTTTCACTTATTGACCTACACCATACAACTCCATTTGTCCAGGAAAGTCAGAATCTTTTTCTGCAAATCTAAACAATTTCTATGCCAAGTTTCTTCCACTATGGAATACACTGTAATCCCGAAATAGTCCCATCTCGTACAGTATGAATTCAATGTCTCTCTTCTCCTTCTACGTATGATAACTACCACAGATTTCTGGAAGTAAAATATTAATGCCACCCACCAGACCTTCCTAAAAATAGCCAGCACCCCAGTGGCACCCAGTCCTTATCTCTTATCAGTAGCATACAGTCATGTGTAAATGGATTTCTCTATCCTTTGTAAAATCCTCATTTTCTACTGGACCAGCTTATCCACTACCAAGAAAAACAATACCAGTAACAATGGGCACCCTTTTCAAGTCTCCCTCCCTAATTTTAACACCAGTGACCCCCCCCCACTTCCCCACTTACCCCTATCTTCTCCATTAGGAATTGAAAAATAACTCTAATAATCCTCATGAGAGACTGATTACTAATACCTGCTCTAGTACCTCAAACAGAATCTACAAGCTCACCATGATGAGTTACTTCTTGAATATCAGGAACAGCTTTGCATTGATCCAACTTTTTCCATTTAATAAAATCCCATAATAGCATCTAGTGAGCTTGCAAAGGCTGACATTTAAGAAGAGCAGGTAAATGGTAATAAACAGCTTTCATTGCTACCTAAAATGCTTTACTTACTTGTTTTACAATTGTTACCTCTTTTTATTGTTTAATTTATTTTGATATATATATCTATTTTCACCAGGGTGAACCTGAAAATGCTCCAGATATAACAGTGCTCCCAACCAGTTAACAAGTAAAAATAAAATAAATAAATAATCTAACAGATATATTCTTTATTATTGAACTGTAGTTCATATTACAATAGAGGAAATTAGTACAACACCAGGACATGTGGTGAACAGATGCATAATTCAGTTCTTGCATAATTCATGGATTTTGATTTCCTGAAAAAAATGTTTTTTTGCTCATTTGAATTTGTCTAGTGCTTGTAGCCCAGTCATGCCCTGGATCAATCAAAAAACATCTGTTCATTTTCATGTTAGAACAAATCCCAGAGCCATAACAGATATTTCCTAATTCTACATCTAAAAGTTGGTCTTCGGCCACTGACTTACTTTCACTTGTTTAATCATTTAATGATTTTCCTTGGAGTGCAACTTCTCCCTTCTTTGTAGAGCAAGTTTTATTTACAGAGACATATTGCTAAATTCACACTTATTTTCCCAGGGCCTATATTACTTTGTCAAAAGATGTTTTCATGAAATGCCTTTTCGTCGACACATAAACTGAGAACTCCCAAAACTCTGAATGGTCACTTCAGCGAATTTTTTCCCAGGGTAAAAAATCACTTGGCCATCCAAAAATCAAACAAACTATCAGACCCTACCCCAATTAACTATAGCATCTCTGAGATTGCATTAGAGTGGAGAAAAGGCCAAATTCCTGATGACAGCCAAGTGTTTTTTCCCCTGGGAAAAAATTTGCTGAAATGGCCGTTTGAAGTTTTGGGAGTTTGCTGTTTATGTGTCAACGAAAAGACATTCAATGAAAACACCTTTTGACAAGGTAATATAGACCCATTTACTGGACAGCAAAATCTCCCCAAAAGATTTTCTCTGAAACCAAAATCATTTTGGGAGAAACTTAGAGTAAATGTTTGTGAGAGGACATTCCTCATCCCCAAAGCTTATATATACCTACTCTGAGGTCACACAGCAATGGAGCAAAGGGAATTCTACACTATCTGTGAAAGTGCTATCAGTGAACAATTTTCATTTAAATGGCAGTCACCAAAACTGCCACTGAGCTAGTGATACACTTCCTCTCTCATATTCTCCCATTATAGTGATGACTAGAGGATCTATGGTCAGTGCACTTTGCAGAAAGAGCAGCAAAGTTTTTACATTACCTGTTAGTGGTCATTCTTTCTCAGATGTAGTGACCTTCAATTCATAATTTTATATAAACTGGGCCTATAAGGCAGAATTACATTGCCAATATTGACAATATCTCTAGAGACAGATATAAATTTTATGAGCAGTTCACACAAATATATGCAGTACAATGCAGGAACATACCAAACACATAGCAGCAACTACTGGTATGACTGCTATGCACAATGCATTTTATAAGGAATAAAATCATAGCAGAAAGTGATGACTGGAATATCTAAGGTACTGTTTAACAGTAGTGTTAAGGGTGGTACAATGAAGTAGGATGCTGAAAATAATTGAAAAAAATATGGAGGCATCCAGAAGGAGCAGAGTATGCTGGATAGAAGAGAGATGGATTGTCATAAGAGAAGGAAGATGGAAATGCCTACAAAGGATGAGGTTATGATGGGGAGGAAGTATATGCATGATTCATAATTATCAAAGCAAAAACTTCAGGATTTTTTTCAGTATGCTTTTTGAAGAACTCGTTTCTAATGTTTTGAGAGCATTGTTAGTCTTGAGGTTTTGATGTATTTTGTTTTAGTGTCCTGGTGCAACCTTAGAAAATGTCTTTTCTTTTGTAGCTGTGGCATAGGGTGGTTTTACTAGTAGGTAGTTGCCCGTGATCCTGAGATCATATAACAAGTATTTAAATCGAAGGCATTGCTTAAGACGTAGGCAATAGCACTCCTTTAGTAGCTTAAAGGTAAGGACAGTAAACAAGAAGGCATGTTTGACTGGTAACCAACTGGATTTAGCTATAGCAATGTATCTGGCGCTCATGTGATAGGCTAAGATAAAGGATTTTATTTTTATTTTATTTATTTTACATTTGTTAACCGGGCTAGTCCAACTGGATACATGTCCATTTTCAGTGGAGGCCCGAGGAGAAAAGCTCCGCTAACTACTACTTAACAAGTTAAAAATATACAGAATTATGTCATAAAAAGAAAACATTTGCTTTAAATTTCTTCCAGAATGTATAGACACAAGAGTACAATATGAGACTTAGCAGGTAAATAAGATTAGATATTTTACTTAGTTACAGTATTACTACAGGATTCCATTTTTAGCTCTGTAGAGAAGATGTATATTTTGTTGAGATTGTAAAGCAATAACTGGGAGTGAGTTTGTCTGTTTGGGTAATAGGACACTGATTACTTTGGCATGATTTGCCCATTTACGTTATTTCTCTCTCTCTTTTTTGTTGCCAACATAGCCTGTCCTCTTTAAAACTGGGCGGTAAGAGTGCTACTGACCTTTTTCTTTTCTTAATGTGGGAGCTTGATATCACATGGATACAGAATAGTTTGCCCCTGTAAAAATGCTTATATTTTTGTTAATCTTGCTCAAAAACTCAGCAGCCTGAGTACATGCATTATAGAAATATGTGCACTAAAGCAGCACTTTACAGGTTTTTGTAGCCAGGATAATATGATGTGAGATCATAGGCAGATAATCTATAGCAGAACCCTTGGCCAACAGATCTCATCTTGCAAAAGGCATAGTCTTGGTCACAGTTTACCAGACAATTTTCTAAACTATTTGCTTAATGTTAAAAGAATTATTAGATCCAGATATATTTCTGAGAAGGGACGTGCAGTTTATGAGCCAAGCAAGGTAGTATTTTTTTAAATTGCATTGCACCTCTTTTTTATCATAGACTAAGATTCAGTTGTTACCACAGCCATTTTATTTATTTCTTTACATTTGTTAACCGGAAAAGTCCACTGCGTCAGAAACCCATTTTCAGTGGAGGCCTTGGGAGAAAAGCTTCACGATAAATCTAGTTTATACAGAGTTGCAATTTACAGTAAGACAGCAATGAAAACATACATAGTTTAGGTACATACAAAGTAAAGAAAAATGACAAAGTTTGGATAAAACAAAATAAAATATAATGACATGGTATACATTAGTAATTTTAGATTTTTAGTTTTTTTGGGGGGTGTAAGACAATAGTGTGGTTAGATAGAGTGACTGCATATGTTATAGGCAGAGTTAAAGATGGGTAGGAAGAGACTTACGTGAAAACAACAGGGCACCAAGAAGACTCTAGGGAGGTGTATTGATTTTGGGACAGAGGCAAGTTTGGTTTTTGAGAAAGTGGTTTCTTAAGCTATTTCTTAAGGTATTCAAAGAACCAAGAAGTGTGATAGAGGGGGGTAGATCATTCTAAAGTTTTGCTATGGCATAAGAATATAAACTTTGTCCTGATCTTTTACTGGGTTTGGGGACTTTAAGAAGTTGTTTGTTAGATGATCTTAAGTCTCTGTAGGGAGTGTAGGTTTATATGATGTCTGCAAGTGTAAGGCAGTTATCAGGGTGGAATGTTAGATTATGAGCAATAGTGAGTTGTGTATACTGAAGGTAATGGGGGAAGTCCAGCCAGTTCAGTGCTCGAATGACTTGGCAGTGGTGTGCTCAGTTAGGTAAACAACAGGCAAATTTGGCTATTTTGTAGTAGCATGACTGCAATTTAGTGCCTAGGGATTTGTGAAGATTTGTGAAAATTGGGGAGCAATAGAGAAGGGAGGGAGTAGGAGGGAGCTGTCTAGCTTTAATTTGGTGGGGGAATCTATATAGGTCATTTGCTTGTAAAGTTTGCCTAATAATTATACATATGTATATGTATATTATATAACATACTTTATAAAGCATTCAGTTTAACATTAGAATAGCTGAAACATGTAGCATATCCCTTTGGCTCCATGGCATATTAAAGACACTAACCAAATAGAAATCATGAAGCAATCTCAGTATAATAAATAGAACTCTGACACTGGCATTTATTTAAATTCTAAATGTTTTCTGTATAAAGTATATGCACACTGTGACAGTTTAGGATACCTATCAAATAATCCAATGGACAAATTGTCAAACGTCATAAGGTTGAAACCAAATAATCGAGAATTCAGTCTGTTGAAACAAGCTCAAAACAAAGACAACACCCCATACACCACAAAAATTGATTTTGCAGGGGGGCTTTACCCCCACACCCCCTGGTGATTTTATACATATATATATATATATATATATATATATATATATATATATATATATATATATATATATATGTATATATGTATATATATATATATATATATATATATATATATAAAAATATATACCAACTCCGAGATCGCATTACGGTGGGGAAAAAAGCAAATTTCCTGATCCTTACTGTAACATGATTTCAGTCAGAATGGTTTGACAGACTACATTGTGGATGATATGGGTTTGATCATGTGATGTTCGACAATCTGTCCATTCAATTATTTGATAGGAATCTGGCAGTTTGATATAAGCTAATTATAATGGTCTATAATCTATTAACACCTGCAAAGCAAAAAAATATTTTTCAAGAAATAAATGTATTCAATTGTTGTTTGAATTTTTACATTACTTTCCAAAAACCTGTAAAAGAAACATTACTAAAAAAAGCACAAGCAACAAGTAATATCTCATTTAAAATGGCATTTGCTTCATGGCTACAGTCAGAGTTGTAATTATTTTTTCCACCTCAATTATCATGACAGGATTTCAAAAAACAAAAGCACCTGCTGATAATGTGTCTGCCATTTTTCATCTTGAGAACAATATTTGTTAGTTTTTGTCCCACTTTTCTGGTAGGTCTCTTGAGTGGAAAGCTTATGCTGTTTCTCATTTTTTGCTAGCATATTCTGTCCACTATGAAATCAAAAAAGTGTTCTTGACTTTTTTTTTTTCTTGTACCAACAATGGTTTCTTATGTTGTCCTTCTGCAACATACTTCTTCTCTCTAACTGTTCATCATTTCTGTCCCCAAATGTACTTCTTCAGTTATTTTTTCTGAAATAATTATTCTTGAACTGCAGCCTCTCTGAGAGTTGGCAATAAGGCTTTCCAACCAATTCTATATGTCAGTTGTGGATTCACTGTCTAGGGATTTGACCATAGCATAGTATATATATATATATATATATATATATATATATATATATATATATATATATATATAGATCTATGGATCCCTATCACATGGTCGACAGGCCATATGATCGACTTTCATTTGGTCGACAGTTCATTTGGTCGACAAGCAGTTTTATGTGGGGGGCTTTGCCCCCACACCCCCAATGTGGGGGGCTGTGCCCCCACCCCCTAACTATATATATCAACTCCAGGGTCGCACAACATTGGGGAGGGGGGCAAATCTGCCTGTCAACCAAATGAATTGTCGACCAAATGAAAGTCGATCAAATGGCTTGTCGACCATCTCAGGTAGACCCATATCTATATATATATATATATATATATATATATATATATATATATATATATATACACACACACACACACACACACACACACACACACGTATAATGTATACTCTGATATTATTAAAACTTGGATAAGAAGAAGAAAGTGACGATTAATTTGAAAATGTTGGTAACCTTTCAATGAAATCATTTTGAATGCTGATGAAATGGCCACTAACTAATAAATTTCAGCACAAAACTTTTGTATTTTAACAGTTCATGTTACATTGCTCAAGGCTCACCTCCAGAATTAAATAGACATTTATGATAACCATGGCATAGATGTGTGTGTTTTCCATCCAGTCATCTAAACTAGTTTTAATGTAGCCAGAGTAGCTAGAAACAGGTTATGAACCGATTTCTCCAGTTAGTCCTGTTTATTTTCATTTGCAGATTTAAGTTTCTAGTATGAGTGCTTGTACACCAACTGGTCTTGTTAGGAAGTCAAACAGAACTTGGTCTTTCATTGCTCAAAAAGTAAAACATAGGTCACCTTGGAAAAGCTGATAGATGACAAAGTGTAAGCAGGGTCATGCTAATTTATTGGGATATTTTCTGGATTTAAGACCTTTAACTGTCTTATTTAGACTTTCTGCGTCTTTTCCAATTAAATGATGTGTGAATTTGTACACACCAAAGGGCTCACTGTATTCATTGAGAAAAGAAAAGGGTGTAGGAGTAGGATGACATCTTTGGATCTTACGAATATTCTCTTGGAAATAAAATAGGATAAATATAAGGATTTCCTGACTATGACGCAAACATGATGATTAACAATCGTCCACTGAGAATCCATGTCTCTTATGAGCTCTATTGTCTAAAGATGAGTACTTTTTAAAATGCATGAGGTGGAATAAGCTTTTTTGCCAAATGTTACAATGCTGATTTTTTTTTTATTTTTTATATTTAGCTTGAGACTGTTCTCAGATCAAAAGGTATGTGCATATCCTAATCCTTGCTGGAGATAGTTAATATTAATGTAAAAGCAGGTAATAGTTCCCAGCATGCAGTCATCAGCAATTTTGCTGAACCACAGTTTGGGTTTCTGGCTCGGATGGCTGAAAAATGAATGTGAAAAAGGAAAAAGCTCATCACCAATCTCTGTACTACCTTGCTAGCTGCAAATTTACATGCAGAGAACATACCTGAAACTTTAAAAATATGAAGCAACTTAGACATGAAACTATTAACCCCTTGCCAATACCCACATTTAGACTGCACCTGCTTTCTCAAAAAAGGGAATGCCAGTCAGTCCCAGGATAAATTTGTATGAATACCATCATCCAGGTTCTGTTTGTGGGATAATTTACTGCACTGCCTAACTTGCAAGGAAAGTTAATTCTTCTGATGGGGAGGTGCTGCATAATAAATCTCTCTCTATCATATTATATTTGCTTACTTATGGGTGAAGATGTAGGTCCTGGTTTATTGTTTGTGGAACTATTAGATTTGCAGAGATACATGGGATCAAGTGCAACAAGGTCTCTAGTGGCTGTTAGGATAGGCTCAGATCAGCCCTCAAGAGTCTGAAAAATGCTGAGTGAAAAATCAGAGCTTCTAACCTTTTTTGGTAGCTCATGGTCTTTAAGGCTGTAATCTTCTTTGTTTGAAACCATTGACTCTTTTTACGGGTTTTAACTGCAGCAAGTCTTTTCTCATAGTTTAATATATTTTCATGTAAAGTATCCAGCTTTGTACCTACTATTTGTGTAGAATAGCTATCTATAATGCTGCCATAGACAATATTAATGTCTTTAGTTAGCTCGTCCTCTTGTGGACGGAAAAAGTCTATCAGTAGATGCAGGTATTTGGAACTGCACTCTAAGTTTATGATTTGCCAATGGCTAAGAAGTTCTGGATATGTTTGACCATAGGTTGGCATAGTCAATACGCGTAGCCCTCTAGGGACAAGATTCTGCTGTAAACATGCTTCCAAGTGGAAACATTGCCACTGGAGCCATTTAAACTTATACAATTTATTTTCCAGGTCTCTATAGATGGTATTAAAATTGTTTAGCTATTCAGAGTTGTCAACATATATTGTATCCATTGCTTTCAGCCCTATGTTCAATAAGGGATTCACATCCATTGTTAGCAGTCCATTCAGGCATTCTGCAGGACATGTTTTGGAGCCATTAACCATATTTGCATTGCTGTTCAGCTCAGTTGCAATGGTAGAAACATTTCCTTCTGCCATGTTGCTTCAGAGAGGCAAAATAAGTAGAAATAAAAGTAAATATCCTCTCCCTAAGCACAAAACTGTCAGTGAAAAGTGAAAAGCAACAAAAGTAAGAGCACTGACAGTACCACAGCTGGGAAATTTATTACAAAAATACAGAAAGAATCAAAACAAAGTTACAAAGAATAAATCCTTACAAAACAATGGTAAGCGCTTTCAGGGATCTACCCCTTCATCAGACAACAGTTAAAAATCCCATAATTCATTAAATACTGGAGGTTAGTCACATGATGATTCAAAACTTCAGTTGTACAAATAAGGACATAACAATTAGTGCATCAGTACATGTTAGGACAGTTATGCAATTAACGAGACCATACACTAAAGAAATTATAGCTAAGATAAATAAGAAATGTGTATAACCTTGTATGGTGTATAACTATATATAATAAAAACCTGATAATCCTAGCGACAACACTATATATCCATATGTATAATATATATATATATATATATATATATATATATATATATATATATATATATATAAATATACATAAATATACAATACCAGTGCATCCAGCATATATAGATACATACATTAAAAATTTTTATGTGAAATATAAAATGCTAATATATATATATAGAAATAAATAATCAGACAATCTAAAATACAATATATAAAATATATAGAAAATGTATTGTAACATATTAAAAATCTAAAAATTCAAGAGAATCAATGTTTCATAGGTCGAGCTTTTAAAAAAGGTTTAAGTGACACCATTTTATTCAACCCTGGGGGCTTATCTGCATTAAATCTAATAATCCATCTCTGCTCAGCACCTTCTGTGTCATTAGATAAATTACCCCACCTTAATTTCTCAGACAATATTTGTAAAACCAGAAATTTAAAAATATGTTCAGATCCTGTATTCATGTTGTGCATAGCAATCACACTATTCTCCTTACAGTTCCTAATATCCTTATAATGTTCCAGGATCCTGTCCTTCAGGCGTCTATTGGTCTTACCTATGTAGAAGCTGAAGCATACTACACAGTAGGCAAAGTAGACCACGTTTGATGTGGAACAATCAGCTTAGAGATTACTGCTATGACTGAATTTCTTCGAGGGATGTGTAAAAGTCCTGCCATTGTGTATGTGTTTACATGCTCTACAATTTCTACACATGTATGTGGCCAATCTATCTGATCTACTGACAGTATTGGTTGCGGCATTACTATAACATAGTTCATTTCTCAATGTTCTATTGTTCCTAAAAGTGAAACTTGGCTTAGTACGAATTATAAACTATCAGTTTTTTCTGATGAAGTGTGCTCACCGAGTGCACGAAAAGCGCTTCAAATAAATAACAGTTGTTTTAGTGATTTTTATGCAGGTTTGCTCGTGTTTTTGTTCTGTGACCGTTTTATAGTTTCTTAGTTTGGTTTTTTGTTTGGTTTACACAGTTAGTACCAATTATACCCTGTAGGTTCAGTCGTAGATAGAATACCCCAATTTTTGGTTACTACATCACATACTACACTTATGTTACTTGCAAAAGTGAGTGGCATCCTAAGTGTGTTGTCTGTGTCTGTATGTATATGCCTTACCTCATCGCCATCATTGACTTGCACGCTTGCTCGAGTTGTATTGTGCATATCATTATAAGGTCTACATCTACCTGACCTATTGCTCCAACCATCTAGAGTGCACCTATCTATTGTTCTAGCATAAAGACATTAACAAGGTCAAGATTCGAATATTATCAGAGTGCACTTAATGACCACTCACTCTGCAGTCTCTATAACTTTTTTCAAGGAAGCTTGCTAGTTTTAGGATACAGGAACTGCTCTACTAAACTAGACTAAGCTTTACTCATCCAAGTCTAGATCATTTAGGTAATCTATATTTACATGAATGTGTTCTGTTATGATGCATTCAGTGGCTTTGCATATAAGGCTGGTGAGGCGAATGAACCTGTAATTATGCAGGTCCATATAGGGCTACCCTTGTATGCTGAAATCACAGTAGCTGCTATCTAGACATCATAGACTAAGGCTGAACAGCTTAATATGGGTACTGATTAAAATGCAGGTTGGTATGCTACCTGGTCCCAATGAAGTATTATATTTTAGCCTTTAACAGGGATTCTAACACTTCTTCTAAAGATATGCCAGAGGAAACTACATTTTAAGGACAGTGGGGGCAAAAATATTGATAAGCAAAGTAAGGTTAGCATGAAATTTGTCTGCTAAACATAGTGGTTATATCTTTGGGATTAAAGTATGTGATATAATTATGAATAAACTCAGTAAATTGTTGGACATTATTCTTTCATTTTCCTACATAATTTAAGAAATATTTTTAGTTTCCATTGGTATCTGTAGCAAACATAAGTGTGTATTCCACTTTATATTATCTAATAATGTCATTAATTCCTTGTTGGCATGTTTCAATGAGGTCTTGAGGAGGAGCTGTGGCATTTCCTATAACTCTTCATTATTTTCCTTGTTTTCTTATATAGTTTGTTAAATGGCAGGTCCACCACAGAAGTTTATTTCTGAATTTACAATAAATGTAGGGTTGATAGGTACTGGCTGTCCTATACTGCTGTTTATGTGCTGTTAAACGTCAGAGGTAAATGTGTCAGGCCTCTCAGTTGGTTCATTTGTGGAGGATTGTCATACTTTTTACATATGTCTTCTATAAGCTAAAGCAGGTTTTCTCTGGAGAAGTCCCTGAAGAGAGTTTCATTTGGTAGTGGGGTGGCACCACTAGGCTTGTACAGATCTCCCATTGAGCACAGTAAATCAGACATATACAATCAAGCCACTGAAGCAGCAGAAAAGTACAAAATGTATGTTATAACATCAAATTCTGGCCCAATAAATATATCAGGTACAAAACAGAACTGCAAAAATGACAAAACTCAATGGAGCAATACAACTTTGTCAAAAATCGCTAAAAACACAGAAAAATAATCTCCACAGACTGGATATTTCATAGCTACACCTACCTTACTAAAATATCCTAACTCTAAAAAAAATGCATGTCAGCAAATGTAAACATAGTTTTCATCTAAACTCAGTCCTGTACCAGTGTTACTAATTTTGATTACCAAAAGATAATAAAAAAACTTGAAACACAGTTCTACAAATTGCAACACACTGAATATACAAAGAAGCAGTTAGTTTTCATTGCTATGTAAATCAAATTACAATTTCCAACCAAAATTTCAAAAGATAAAACATTATTTGAGATTGTTAATCAATTTAACACTTCAAAATTAATTTGTTGAAAGTATCATTAAGCAAACAAAATACTCTCGTAGCAGAATAATTGCAGTTACTATCAAACTAAGCAGCACAGAAGGCATACATTGCAACCAGGAAACTCCAAAAACATCATACACATTGGTGACTCCTTGGTGCATAAATCTGGCATGTACTATTTGCATGGAGCTTATAACAGTATCATGTCCAACTGGAAATAAAATAGAGGACATCTCAACTAGGTTAAACAGTGTTATGGATTATTATGTCATGACTATTTTGCATAACAAATTGAAGGCCTTCCCCGTGTGATATGTAACTTGATATGATGGCATTACTGAACTTACTAACAAGCATAGGAAGATACAAATATTAAGATGCAGTTTTTGTACTTAGCGGTTATAGACTGCTTTGTCCAATATTATACCATGACCCCCCCAAAACGTGCACGCTGATTGGCCAGCGTGCACATTGTAAATCGAGTTATACTAATGGAAAAAGGTCCGGTTGCCCGGACTTTTTTCCATTAGTATAACTCTACTTTTAAAACACTGTCTTGCTATGTTAAATGGGTTTAACATAACGAGACAGCTTTAAAATAAGCAACGGAGATCTCCGTTGCTTATTTTAAAGCTGTCTCGCTATGCTAAACCCATTTAACATAGCGAGACAGGTTTTAAAAAAAAAGCAATGGAGAAAGCAAGATCTCCGTTGCTTTTTTTACTGTTTTGCTATGTTAAATGGGTTTAACATAGCGAGACAGTTTTAAAATAAGCAACGGACATCTCCGTTGCTTATTTTAAAGCTGTCTCGCTATGTTAAACCCATTTAACATAGCGAAACAGTAAAAAAAAAAGCAACAGAGATCTTGCTTTCTCCGTTGCTTTTGCCCACAGCTCTGATGTACTGCGCAGTACATCAGAACTGCCGCGGATGCCAGACATCTGCGGAAGGGCAGTAAACAGGCATTATACTATGCCATTATTTAAGAAAAGTAATAGTTTCTTTTCTTAAATAATGTCATGGTATAATAGCAATAACCCACTTCTGGGTGTGGGTAATGCTGTATTTACCCACGGTTGGCTTTGTTTGGTCCCTCGGGCTTCACCCTCGGGACCAAACCACGCCAACCGTGGGTAAATCCAGCATTACCCACACCCAGGCATGGGTTATTGCTATAATAGCTTCTTCTCTCTTCTTTGAAGGACCAAGCACAGAAGAAGGCATTGTTTGCCTCTATAATGACAATTTTAGATGTCTTCAAATTAAAAAAGAAAGATATACAAAATAAAAATATGCATCAGTGATGAAAATCTCTTTACCAGATAACATACATCACAATATTTAAAACTGTAAATTAACAATGATACTGCTATCTATCTATAGCATTAGTGAAACCAAGTTCAAAGATAAAATATGCATGTTACAAATCTCAAATATACATCCATTTATTGTTGAAGGTCTGATGAGAAACAATATACATGTTACAAATCCCAAGTATGCATCCATTTATTGCTGAAGCTCTGATGAGATACAATCTGAAAACACACCTGAAAGCTGTTAGCCAAGAACACCACTTAACACAAGGAGGCTGTCATAAAATGATTAATAGTGGTGGAACTGAATATAATATTAAAGGAGAGCATGATGATTTCCCAACTAAATTTCAGGATGCAAAAATTAATGAAAATATAATGTTTAGGAAGGCTGTTATCTTTATAATTTCTGAATGGATAAACTGCCCAGCATGAAACAAATATGTGTTACTTGACTTATTAATCAAAGCAGTGTAGAACACACAGTGTGAAATCC
Source organism: Protopterus annectens (assembly GCF_019279795.1). Lineage (NCBI taxonomy): Eukaryota > Metazoa > Chordata > Ceratodontiformes > Protopteridae > Protopterus > Protopterus annectens. The sequence continues at coordinate 1,809,380,928 of NC_056739.1, read as the reverse complement.
AGTTATGGATAGCTATATCTTAGATATTATATTGACAATTCTAAGATCCTTCTGCTCTACAACCGGTACTTAAACCATTTGTAATCAACTGATTCAGTCATGAGCAACAAGAAGCAAGTTAATCTCTTTGCTTTTTGATGTCTTCTCAGGTCAGAAACCACTTGATTCTTGAGAATTTTTGGAATATCTCATAATTGCTGTGAGTTATAAAAATGCAAATTACAAAAGTTCTCGATACACGATGGTCTACACAATTGTCTTAGCATCAGAAATCTGTCTGGTGATGAAGATTTTATATTGCAGATTTATGGATAAAAATTGTATTTTATTTGCCAAAACACAAATGCTATTGTCAAAGGGTTATAGTTATGTAGGTTTGCAATACTGACCTATGGAATCTATTCATTTGTTTAACTCATTCAGTCCTGAGCAGAAGGAGACCAATTAACAGCTTTCCAATTATATGTGATAAAAGCAATCAGCATGTTACTGTTATGGGATATTGCACAATTTATACAAATTATCCCCAGGATTCAATAAACCCTACATGGTTATTTTTTTCTGTGGCACATTGCACCATGATGCGCACTCAGACATGAACAGTTTGCAATTCAGTAAACTCCATGTAACAATGCGCAATCTTGCACAATCACATTCACACTGCTAGAGTCCATGCAGCTTCCATGACATGCAAATCACCCCTGCAAAGCTGTCCTCAGGGAATCAATAAACTCTATACCAACCGTGTAGACTCCATGTAGCTCCTGGCCATGTATTTGAAAACTTTACGAATACAACCGGGGAAAGGAGTCTACACAGAAACCAAACTAAGTAACTGACATTAAAAAGTAAAAATATCTACATTAATATATATTTAGACACTCTTGTTCTAAAAATGTGTGAATAACAGTGTTAACTATAATTATTAAATAAAGAGAAGCCTCGCTCCCCCCATATCACTATACCCATAAGTAATATATACATCCTAATTATAAAATAGCATGAAAAACAGCATTGACACTGTAATGTAGTCATATTGAGTATGTAGTTTGTGGAATATGGTAAAATGTAAGGAAAAATGGTTGTCCCTTTTATGTTATGCATACCTCTCCACTACAGTTCGCCTACCTACATGGTTACTAACTGTGTACAATAGGGCCTCTCTACAAGGGTACTATGCAAATGAGGTCCACACACATTTGATTTACTGAATCACTACAAAGTGTAACCATGTAGGGCAGACCACTTCATGTAGGGACACTTACAGTGTCTTCACACTGTGATACTTAGTGCATTTTCTGCAAAATGAGGAATACACAGCAGGAGTCTGTCTAACTATTTCTATAGCCCCATGTGTATATACTTGGTCTGGAGTACAGATGGTGCACAGTTTGGGTAACAGGCCCTACAACCTTTTTATTTATCATTTTTTTTTCTGTTGGTGTGCACAGGGGTGTGCAGGGGTGTGTAGTGGTGTGATGCACAGCTTACTTTCAGGTTAGTAGCAGGTGTGTCTTGTGGGTGCTTATTACAACAGAAGCTGTTTTTTTTCAGCATAGTGCTATTCCACAGGTTATAAAACATCCAAGTAGACTCATGTTTTTTTCTGCCTACTGCAATACCATTATAGTAGAGTCAAGGAACTCTTAACCTGAGGCAATGCTAAGGGCTGCTGCAGTATTAATCTATATGTATGTGTTACAGGCTGAAGCTGAGGCTGCTGATGCTGATGACAACAGGCCTAGGATGAGGACGAGAAGAGTGTTCAGGCCCAGGCTGATGTTTCACATGCTACATTACATGGAGATTGTAGAGTGCTACAGGGTGAACAGGGATGCATTACAAGAATTCTGTGAGCTCTGCCACCCTCAGCTCAGACCCAGAGCCAACCAAGGGGAACCTATTCCTGTGGAAACTAAGGTATGTGTAGCCCTTAGGATATTAGCTACAGGTACCTATCAAAGACCAACTGGGAACATGAAGGGGATGTCACAGGCATCAACATCCAGGATCCTACACAAATTCCTGGATGCCATGCTCATGAATGCCAGTGAGTACATATGTTTCCTCGTAGGTCTGAGGAGAGGACCATCAATGTGGTCCACTTCTACCAGGTAGTGCACTACCCTGAAGTACTGGGTGCTATAGAATGCACTCATGTACACATCTAGGCACCACCTGGTGACCATGGTAGAATCTACTATAACCGCAAGGAGTTCCCCTCATTAACTATTAAGTCATGTGTGATGCCCAGGGAATTATCTTGAATGTGTGTGCTGGCAACCCTTGTAGTTATCATGACTCCCTTATATGGCACACATCACAGATGTACCAGATGTTTACTAGGGGCATATCCTGCAGGGACATTTACTGGAGGATGCTGGCTCTTCACTGGAGACATGTCTGATGATGCCCATCAGTGCACACATGCCCACAGAAGAACGCTGTAATGAGGCACACACTCAAACTAGAAACATCAAAGAGCATGTGTTTGGGCTGCTGAGGTCATGGTTCAGGTTCCTATAAACATCTGGTGGAGCCTTGCAGTATGATCCAAGTACATGCACAAAAGTATTCACAGTATGTGTTATGCTACACCGCCTGAATCTGCAGAAACAGCTGCAGCAGGATCAGCAAAGGGAAGGGATACACATCCCCCTACCAGTGCCTACTGCACCACAGGCACAGTCACAGGAGGGCTAGTAGGGGGAACCACTAGCTGTCATGAAAAGAGGCAGAACTAGGCATGCACAGTATGCCCTTACTTTAGCTAAGAGACAAAGCATAGCATATTCACTTACCACCTAGGTGTCTAATACCATTCTCCGACTCACATATGTAGATTAAAATTGATGCCAGGCAAATCAAACAACCTTTACCTCCCCATGTAATGGCTATGTACTACTTGCATCAGACAGAGACAGTCCTGAATTAAAACTGTGTCAAATGCTGCAATTGCAAGGTAAGTGCTGACCGCACACTGTATTCTGTAATAATATGATATGTATGTGACTTTCTTACCTTGGTACAGTAATCAAGTAAAGTTACTTGTATTTTCCCAGAAAGTATCGTAACATGTGACAGCAGAGCAGTTACCTTACTTATGTGTAAAAGATATAGCTGTGCCCACTTTGGCCTTGATTTGTCAAAGAGGCAACACAGAGCACAGTCACTGAACACTTAGGGGCCTAATCTTTCTCCTTCTCACATACGTGCATAATCAGATTTATGCCAGACAACTCACACAACATTTACCTCCACATGTATTGCCTGTGTACTGCCTTCATCACATAGAGTCAGCCCTGAACTAAAACTGTTGTCAACTGCTGCAATTGCAAGGTACCTCATGAACATTTCTCTCAGCTGGACAGGCTGTAGCAGTGTCCAGAATCTGGCCTTATATTTTTGGTCTGTTCTTCATAAAGATATATGGTGTTATGGAAGATTACTGGCAAATCATTAAAGATTGAAGTAAAAAAATAATGACAGATATCTGAGCTTCAGACTTCATATCCTTCAAAATTTTCACGATAATGCAAAACCTGTTATTCTATCTACTTTCTTAGTTTGTAAGAGCAGTATTTAACAAGTGTCCCTATTTTAGTACTTTTGGGCCACTTTTATTTATGGCTTTGTCCATATTTCATGCTCTACAAGGTTGAGAGGTAGGCTCCTGAACCTGGGCTGATTGTTTAATGATATTATGGCATACTGCTGATTTGTTTATCTTGCTACAGTAATCAGGTAAATATTGTTAAATCTCCACAGAAATAATTGTATTATGTCACAGCAGAGCAAATGTGTTCACTTACATGTTGTCATTACTAAGTAGTATGCCTCATCCATTACAGATTCACACAGTCAGCCATCTCAAAGGTAATGAGGGGCACTGCATGCCTCCAGTGTAGCACCATACCTTTGCCATGGTAAGCCATTGCACACAACAGTTGTAAAGTAATGATACACATTGCAGTCTCTGACTTCAAAAACAGTGTCAAGACCAAACTACAGACAGGATGCAGAACAAGGTGATGAACAAGTAACACAGAGAGAATAACATGTATTTCATTGTGCTATGCCAGGATATCAGCTGTGATCACCAAACTAATGACAGACTAAGATTCTTCAACACATAACAGTAACTGAGGTTTGCCTCCCCCTACACAAAACAGTGGGGGTTCCCTTGTTTGACCCATACCAGTAACTCATCTGTGATAGCAGTGTACATTGTGTTGCACTTCATTGTGTGAATAATGCTTGTACTAGTATGTTGCATAGCTGTTTCTGTGACAAAGAGGAATAAGGTATCCATCCTGTGTTCTCAACATTCATTGGTGTGCAGGTTCAAATCCCACACTATGCAGGCATTTGTAATGGTACTTTCATTTTCTAATGTGGTTAACATACCTAGCTTTTACACATTTCACTTCTTTTCTCTGTGTCACTTCCCTTTATTTTTGGGATAAGGAATGTATGAAATGTCCATGTCCTTTACTAGCACATGTCAGTCTTGGGGTTAATTGTCTAAGCATAGTCAAACATGACACACATTGTTTTCTGACAATAACAAGGCCATTGCCTTGTTTGTAGCAGAAAACAAAAGGAGTCATGTTTGGCTCTGCTCATCTGTTTTGTGCGGAGCTCCACATCACTAAAACTGGACAAACAAGACCATCTAGGAAGCAGATTGCCAAAAATAGAAACCGGGTATATTTAATTATTGCCCTTGATCACTGCAAAAACCAGGCCTGGAGTACACACTCAGCTGGTAGATGTATGCACTGCAGCTCACATTTGTGTACTGCTTACCTACATACAAAGAGGTGTAATTCACATGTGTGTACACTTTGCTCACCATCGTGCAAACCTACTGCTTGCTGTGCTGTGGGATTGTATATATGATGCTTCATTGTTGATCTATATTGGATATTACAGTGGAAACATTACACAAAAAGGTCCAGATGTAAGCATGTCTCATATGTTTACAATACATCAATATGTTGCCTATCTCCTGACTCCCCCAAACACAAATCAGTACAACACTTGGGACTCATTCCTTTTTCCAAACATGTATCAATCCTGCTACCAACTGTAATATTTATTGTAGTGTGCTGCCATATAAACAGGTCCACTTGGTGCTCACAGCCATGATCTGCTAACATTAAATATCCAAGTATGGTTACTAAGGGTACTCCTGTTGCTACACTAATAGGGTTATTAACAGATTACTGCCATTAGGTTAATAGCCTTATATATATTGCTATGAGGCCATGTGCCTATGCAGGACCCACAAGCTGTTGTTCACTTCATGGGCAGCTGATGTTATCTACTATAAGTACACCTGCAGTCTGGTATAAATCATACTTATGCTGTGGTAGTTGCATTAAGTACTATGTTCTGTAGTCCATGCACTTAGATAGGAGTTCTATTTCCACTGCAGTTAACTGTGTGTGTGTGTGTGTGTGTGTGTGTGTGTGTGTGTGTGTGTGTGTGTGTGTGTGTGTGTGTGTGTATGTCTAGTCAGCAGAGTTCACCTGGTATCCTACAGTTACTTCACTGAGGCCAGGTTTTCCCACTATTTTGATACTTGCACATGCTGACACATCCACTTCATGCAGACCTCCTAACCTAGTGTCCCCCATATGGCCTGATGATGCCACCTACTATTAGTTCACCTGCACTCCTGTAGAAATCCAACTTGTGCCATGGTGCTTGAGTTAAGTACTGTGTTCTGTAGTCCATGCACTTAGATAGATAGGGGTTCTATTCCCACTATGGTCAAGTGTGTGTGTGTGTGTGTGTGTGTGTGTGTGTGTGTGTGTGTGTGTGTGTGTGTGTGTGTGTGTGTGTGTGTGTGTGTGTGTGTGTGTGTGTGTGTGTGTGTGTGTGTGTGTGTGTGTGTGTCTAGTCAGCAGAGTACATCTGGTATCCTACAGTTACTTCACCAAGGCCATGGTTTCCTACTACTTTGATACTTGCACAAGCTGTCACATCTATTTCAAGCAGGCTTCCCAAACTATTGTTTCCCACATGGCCTGATAATGTTACCAACTATAAGTTCACCTGCACTCCTGTAGAAATTCAACTTGTGCCGTGGCACTTGCACTAAGTACTGTGTTCTGTGTTTCATGCCCTTAGATACATAGGAGTTATAGTCTCACTGAGATCAAATGTGTGTGTGAGAGTGAGCTGCTATTAAGAATTGCCTAGATCATTTTACAAACACATGTTTTACCCTTATCCTCTCTTTAAGAGAAAGTGCTAATATCATCACCTATAAAGTGTTGTCAGACACACTCCAAGCTTGACTTGAGCTGTGGCGCTTGCATACTTTGGTGTGTTCTGTAGTCTCTGTACTTAGGTAGGAGATCTAATCCTACAGCAGTCAACTGTTTATGGGTGTGGAAAGAGACCTGCTGCTTAGAGTTACTTAGAGCATTTTATAACAGCATAGTTTACTCTTGTCCTCTCTTTAAGAGACAGTGCTGATCTTATCACATATAACGTGTTGTCGGACTCACATCAAACTGGACATGAGCTGTGGTGCTTGCGTACTTTGCTGTGATCTGTAGTCATTGCACTTAGAAAGGTAGGAGTTCTATTCCCATTACAGTCAACTGTGTGTGTGTGTAAGAAAACTATTTCATAACAATATGGAGCATTTAACTACTGCACGTGGGACACATATCTGACCCTATATACAGTCTGCTGATGACAGCTGTATGTAACTTTTGCATATGTACTAATCACAAAATTGCATGTTCAGACAATGGACTGGAGACCATCCATCCATCCATGACCTCATCCTGTACCGCACATATTGCATCTATCCACATACCTCATGGTAAGGTTTCTAATCTCTAAGCTATGTGAATGAAAAAGGACTGTATTATTTAGAAGTACTGCATGTTTCTGGTGAGGTTAATGCAAATGCTAACTTTACACTTGTATTGGTGTTTTCCTCATGTTTCCTTGTGGTGTTGTAAGACATAGCAGTGCATACAGTTGATATGGGGACATACAAATTTGGACTGTTACACTCTGACACCTGCTATTGGGTGTCATGTTTTACAGCAGGCCATGATTGTGCAGGAGGACCATAGTCAGGCAACATTCTTAGTCATGGCTTTTAAAATGAAAAGTGAACATATATGAATAATATTTCAGTTTGTTATCACAACTCCAGTGTCAATATCTAGGTCATTGTATATGTAGGCCATTATGTTTGTCTGTTATCAAAATGTGGGGACAATGACAGTCCCTATATTAGAATACTCACAGGACTATAACACACAGTTAACACCCAGTTAGACGTGAAAAACTGTATCATACATACATATATACCTAATATATTTCCAACATATTACCATGTCATACCTCATACAGACATAAAATCAATAACTGCTCCCTCTTGTCAACTGCTATAAAAGACAGGGCCCACGATGTAAAATGAAACAACAGGTAGGTTGCAGTTGTACTGTTTGTACACTGCTGCACTCCAACAGATAAAACATTGAATAATGTAAACTACAGAGGCATGTCTTTGAAAGGCTGAAAAGGATGCCATGACATACACAACCTAAAATGATTTTCTTATCGCTCTGAGAGCAATCTGTTGCTGACACATTTCCCAGCTTACATGTAACAACTGTGTAGTCTGAAGATCACACCCAGTGGATGTAAGGCAGACTGCAGTGCAGTTGTGATTTTCCCTTCCAAAACAGTAATCACTCACATTTGCAATCCATTACTAATCTACAAGCTATAAAAAGGCAACCTTGTAAGTAGGCAAGTTCTTGTTAGTTCTATATGTTTTAAACATTGTGAACCAGCAATATTTCCAACCAGTATTTCAAAGCTTTCTCTACAGAAGAGTCATCATTCTCATAAGGTATGTTTAATTTTTGTCACCTACATATAGCATTTGCTGGACTGCATTTCAAAATTCTGTGAAGCACAATGTTCTCCGATATTATCTTTATGTATTACTTACACATCTAATGATAGTATGGCCCAGTTTGTTAAGCCATTGTATAGTTACTCATGATTGTCAAGACAGGTAAATACATGGGCTAGACAAGTGTGAGAAGTATCTAAAAATGTTTCATGGACAAGCACACTGACAGCACTTGTAACAATTCTAAGATGTAATGTTACATGACAATGGTAATTGTGCATACTTTTGTGAGGATGATAGTTAAGGTTAAGTAGTGTTATGGCACTCAAAAGAATAGTTTTCAATAGTCATTCACCTTGTTTTGCATCCTGCCTGCTACTGATTCCCATATGTTGACTGCTGTATGTTTCTCCATTGAGTAATACTAACATTCTACCTTCTATGCTGCATCTATAAACAGTTATGTTGTAGTTATGTGATACTTATGTATACTCTACATCTGTCATCTTTCAGGGCAAGTACAGCTATGGCATCCAGAAGTATGATTTCCTGACACCCACCATTTACAGATGGGGAAAATCAGGCCATACTAGATGGCTTACATATCCATAGTGTGCTTCTACTCGAAAGGGGGAGGTGGGATAGTGCCCATTGAATGACATTATGGCTTTTGACATTTAAAGTGAATTTCCTGCCTGCGCTTATTTTTAAATCATTTTTTTTTCTTAAAACTTGCATTTTATCTGTCTCTGGCCTAGCACTCAAGTGTGGGGTCATTTGCAGTTGTACTGTTTTCTCTACAGAAGATCCTAGCGCCTGTCGGGTGCTAGGATCCGCCACATAACGCAAGCACTCAGGTCACTCCAAAGCAAATACAAATATGACTCAGTCATTGTACATGCTGGCATGAATGACCTGAGACGTACCTCCCTCGACTACATGAAAGAGACATAGAGGAGCTCTCTGATCATGTAGCCCAGACCGGTATGACCCTGACCTTGAGCAGCATCTTACCCTCACCTAGAATGATGCCACAATATAAAGACAAAATGGTCGATTTTAACAATTGGCTAAAATTATGGTGTCATTCAAAGGGGATCCAGTGTCTGCCAGCCTGGGATGACATGCTCGACAAGCCACGCTGCTTCGCTAGGGACGGCTTGCACCTGTCACCCCTGGGCTTTCGGATATTGGCAAAGGCTCTTGCCACTCCCATAGTGCCTTTTTTAGGCAAGGCTCAAAAGTCAAACCCACCTCCATAGACAGCACAAGGAACAAGAAACTAAGGGTAATGCTGCTAAACGCCAGAAGTCTTAACCTCAAGATGCATGCACTCGAAGCTCCCTCAGTATGGAGAACATCGATATCTGTGCAGTGACAGAAACCTGGTTCAAGGCTCCAGAGAGCACCCGAGCACTACCAGGTTATACCTCATATCATGCTTTTCGACCCCAAAACCCGGACTGAACCACAAAAGGAGGGGGAGTTTCCATATTTATCAAGGATATCCACACCTCCAGGTTAGTGGCATTGCACGAAGTATCGGAGCCCATATATGTGCAACTGACAGTGGGCAAGACTGCTTTTCAGTTTATAGTATCCTACAGATCACCCTCTCAAAGTCAGGAATCCCACTCGGCTTTCCTGAAAACATTGGAGAACATGAAGATCTCTTCGAACACCATTATATTGGGCGACTTCAACTAACCAAATATAGACTGGGAGCATTACTCAAGCCCCAGCACCTTAGCCCAAACGTTCCTGCAATTTATAAACTCAAATGCTATGGAACAACTAGTCACCACTCCCACAAAAGGGGAAAACATACTAGACCTGATAATTACCAACATGGGGACTCAATGCTCCATACCAGAAGTATATCCCTCATTGGTAAGATCAGACCATAAATTAATTTCACTGGATATCCACATCCCGACCCCACCCCCAGCCCAGAAAACCACAGTGAAAAACGTCTCAAAAGCGAACTTCACACTTCTCAAAACCGAAGTGGAATCCTTCAAGGCCCCAGAGCCAGTGGAAACTACGGCCCAAACTGCAGAATCCTATATAAACGCATTCTACGGACATCTCCAGGAATGCATGGATCATGCTATCCCAAACAAAATCAAGACCCAATCATCCAAAGGCAGGCGTCCAGTCTGGTGGACCCCAGCCATAAATAAACTGTACAACAGAAGGAGGAAGCTACTACATGATAGAGCAAAATCCCTAAAAGGGAAGGCATCTCTGATCAGTACTAGCAAAAAATTATGATCCCTCATAAAATCCTCCAAGGCCAGCTTCGAGAGAAAAATTGCACAGGACACTAAAGACAATCATAAGGCTTTTTTCAGTTATGTTAGGAACCTGGGATGCAACTCCCAGACTTGTTCTGAGTTGATTCTAAATGACAAAAAATACAATGAACCCACAGACATCACCAATATCCTGGCAGACGGGTTCAGTGAAAACTTCTCCACCCTCTCCCCCCCAAAAGAGCAAGTATCTATCCCAGCAGAGTGCAGCCTCCCAAAACATCTCTGATGCTCAGGTGAAGGTCACCCTCTCCAAAGCAAAAACACTGCTTCCAAGGGACCAGATGGTGTCCCGGGTTGTGTCCTACATGAACTCCGAGAAGAACTAATCCCTCAAGTAAAACTGCTGTACAATCTCAGCCTCACTACAGGATATGTGCCCAAAGAATGGCGTACAGCAACAGTGGTCCCACTCCACAAAAGTGGCGCCTCTGCAAACCCTGGAAACTATCGCCCCATTAGCCTGACTAGCCTAGTATGCAAGGCTATGGAGAGGATCATCATGGAACTCGTAAACAAAGTCATTGAGAACCTACAGACACTAGATCCTACCCAATTTGGCTTCGCCAAGGGCAGATCCTGCCTTTTGAACCTGGTCGACTTCTTTGAAACAGTCACCAAGACCATAGATGAAGGGAAGGTAGTCCACACAGCCTATCTCGACCTCGCAAAGGCATTTGACACAATACCCCACTCAGGCATCATAGATAAGCTATCCAGCCTAAATATAAACCCCTATGTCACAAGATGGGTTGCAAACTGGCTCAAAGACAGAACCCACAGAGTCAGAATTGCTGGGGCCATGTCAGACTCGAAACCGGTCACAAGTGGTGTCCCACAAGGTTCTGTCCTGGGACCTCTCTTGTTCGGTATTTACTTTTCTGAGGTACAGGCCAAAGTGGGAGGACTATGGCTCACCAAGTTCACAGATGACTGCAAACTGGGCACCATAATTGACTCTCCAGCTGACACAAACATCCTTCAAAAAGGTCTTGCAGAGACAGATAACTGGTGCCAAAGCCATGGTCTAAAGCTAAATGCCAAAAAGTGTATAGTCATACCCTTTGGCAAAAACAATGTGCCCACAAATTACCACATAGGTGGTAACCCATTAAGTACAGAGAAAGTAATTAGGGATCTGGGGACCCAAGTTGATAGCAATCTCTCCTTTGACAACCACATTGCCAAAGTGGTTAGAAAGACCTTCTACATAGCCCACCTCATCATGAAAGGATTCACATCTAGATCAAGAGAGGTAATCGTGCTCCTTTATTCATCCCTCATCAGGCTCATCATAGAATACAATGCCCCCTTTGGGATGTACCTTACCCGACACCTGCAGCAATTAGAAAGACCCCAAAAGTACCTCACCAGGAGGATCAAGGGACTCAAACAGATACCATATGCTGCTCGGTTAAAAAAACTCCAGCTCTACTCAGTTGCATACCACCTACTTCGAGGCGATCTATGCCTGACATATAAAGCTATGTCCAACCCAGAATTAATGGACATGCTCCACCTCAGTAAATCTTAATCCCTTAGAGCCACGCGCTCGAGGGACTTGAACCTCAGCACAGAAATAAATAGAACATGCTGGAGGGACAGATTTATAACCCAGAGGCTCCCTTCTCTCTGGAATAGAATTCCAATTCATGTTAGGCAGAGCACCTCACTGACTCTCTTCAAGAAGAATCTTGATGAGTGGATGGGGGATCATAGGTTTGTCCCGGGGATTACTTCCGTGTCACTATTAGACAGAGGCACAGTAAACTAAACTTTAAAAAGGGCACAGTATACTCAAATCAAGGGGTGGCATAAGCCAAACACAATTGGGCTAGGCTTATAAATGCCCCAGGGCAGATAGCCTAGTATGAACCTATGAACCTATGGCAAGAAGTAGCTGCCAGTGTAAATGCCATGTGTGGCCACAGATGAATGTATGACCAGGTGCATCACAGGGTCACTCACATGATAGCTGCCATACAAAGAGCTGCTGCAGTAGGGTGTGACTTCATGGGTACAGATGGAGGTCCTATGCAACAAACACTGACCCCCAGTAAGCAGTTCCTTGCTGATCTCAGAAGCAGCCAAAGCTCCCAAGACACTGATGTGCAGCAAGTCCTTGATGTTGCGTGCCAGTGTGTCAGCATCCCAGGAAGAGCATACAAGTAGGCTTGCTATGTGTTGAATAGTGTTGTATATTGCTAGAAGAGAAATGAATAAGTTAAGTGTTTGTCACATGTAGCTATTTGTGGGGATTGCAAACTGCTACTGTTATAAGCTTAGTCTGTAGTTGTCAGCCATGTCATTGTGTGCATTTGTGCTGTTTGCAGCTTTAAATGTACAAATTTATTACTACCTTTGTTAGTGCTGAACATGGTTCTATTGGTTTTACCTCTGTCTTAGCTTCTTCCAGGTACACCATCAATGCAGCAGGACCTGCCTCCACCAACCACATCACAGGAGGATCTTCCAGGTAAGCCTAGTTATCTGAACAGTTGAACAGTGTTTTACAGGTCAAGGCATTTAAATGGAGTAGCTATTTGTACCAAATCTGTTTTTTTTAGTGGTTAGAAGACTGCTACATGTATAAGCTTAGCTTGTGAAAGTAAACCACATTCTTGGGTAACTGTTTGTTTGATTTCTGCTACTCAGGAGACAATATAGTAGACCCTGTGTTACTGTTGATTGTGGTGTTGTTGGCCTTACTTCTTGCTTCACTTATTCAAGGTCCTTCCGACCTAAAGGCACACTTGTCATCTGCAACTGGCAAGTGAAATACTGTCATTTCAGTAGTGCTGTTCAATATTGTAAAGTGTAATTTGTATTTAAGTCATGTTTTCCACATTATTCAGCTTTCAGTAATACTGGCAGCATTGTTAGTTTGTTAGCATATACTGCAGTGTAGCATTTCCATTACTAAGCAATTCTTATGTTTCTGTATTTTTCTTGCAGGTGTTTCTGATAGTGGAGATGTAGGCACTGTGCCAACTGATGTTAGTATGTCATCTGAGTCTGATGATGATTGTGGCCAAAGTGAGGCACAGTCTGGGTGGGCAGATGTTGAATCTGACACAGAGGTTGTCATTCAGCCATCTCCTACATTGACCTTTGATAAGTAAAAGGGCTATGACTACCCAGTCCAGTGAAACCACAGAGTTTGGAAAGGCTAAGGGCAAGGACATTGATCAGGGGAGTGTGCCTACTGTGGCTTCAGTGGCTGTTGACTCTGACTGTAGCTAAGGTGTGGGCAAGGTGCCACACAGGAAGAGTGATAGTGGTGCTTGGAGTAGGCCTGCTGTTCCTCCAGCAGTTCTCACTTCCTATGCCACTTGGCAAATGTTTAAGGCCATCATGGAGGCATAGGCATGTTCCCAACATTTGTCCAGACAAACGTTCAGGAGGATGGATGTGGAGCAGCTTGACATGGGTGAATGCCTACACTGTGTTGCTGATGCCATAGTGCACATACATGACACTTTGGAAGGAGCAGTGTCTGTGATGGAATGTCAGCAGGGAGGGGAACAGGATGCCAATGGGCATAGGACAGCAATATCACCTGCTGTCAGCCAGAGATTCCTACATCTCTTCCCCAAAATTCCTCTTTATCTCTCCAAAAAAAAAATAAAATGGGCACCTGTCCCACAAAAAAAAAATCATCCTATACATAGCTTTCAAATTCTCTATACAATTCTCTGTACAACAGATTGGGTTGTGCTCACCCCTCTCTTTGTGGGTGACAGTCCAAATGCAGGCAAATGTGTATGTTTTATTCTGGAAGAAATGGATAACCATGGTTCTTTCCTACATTCCTCCTGCACATTCCTGCCTTGTGTTTACTTTGTTCTTCCCCCTGCTTGCTCCCCATTTCACCCCATTCCCCTTTCCACATGTGTGCAAAATGGAGAGCTATGTATGGGATGATTTTTTTTTAATTGGAGAGAAAGGAATGTTGGGAAAGAGATGTAGGAATGTCTGGATGAGGTAAGTTGGGCAAGTGAGGAAGCAACTGCAGACAGACAAGACAAACAAGACAAGAGACAGGGACCATGAAGGACACATGAGGTGGGTGAACACCTTGTATAGGGATGGGGATAGAAAATCTCGGTCCCATGCACATCTAGGAGTTTGACAGTGAGAACGTTGTCCTCACCCAGTGGACTGTAATCACTGTCACCTCACTGCACTGCTGACTGCAGTGACGACATCTTTGTCTCCTACTGGTGCTCTGCAGTAGGATGTAGAGCAGGCACTCAATCTGGCATAGGCATGCACCAACAGTGCACGATCCTACACACCATCCCTGGCAGTTTATCATGGGTGATAAACTCACCCTCTTTGCCACTGCACCCAGAGGGAGCCACAGGTCTGACCTCCAGAGCAGAACTACCTGAGAGGCTAGGTAGTGCAGGGGCAGCAGTAGGGGTGCTATCAGGTACTACACTAGATGTGCTGAGCAGCAGTGCTATAGATATAGAGTGGAGGCAGGTGGATCCCATGAGACATTCCTACCCTGCTGTGCTCTGGGAAAAACAAAATATAAAAAAGTAAACAAAAAAAACAATAAGCCAAATAAGAACATTAAAATAATAAACACAAAAAGAGAGAAAAGGTTTGGGTGGGATGAGAGAAAAAAGGGAGAGCATTAGTAACTTCATATGTGACTTACAAAACACTGACACAATTATTTTATTCTATTCTGTTACCTTTACATTCAACACTACAAACTCCTCTAACAAGTTTCTTTCTTATATGTAAGGCTACCCAGTTTTTAACAAAGGCACACTATAGTACAGTTTGTAGCCACTAATCCTTGATGTGTGCATATATTGCACATATGCGTATTACAATTATACTGATTACAGATTAGAGAAAGTCATTTGTGCCACTGGTATAGAGGTATGAAGTTGCATTCCAATAATGATTAAAACCTAACAGCATTGTATATTTGAGAAGTGCAGTTTTTGATCCCACAGCCAATGACTATGCTAAAATACTGCTTTTGTCATGCAGACTACTGCATGCATACTTTTCCTTTTACAGTTTAGAGATGCATGCTCACTGTTATTTAAGAATATGGCACCATTGCTTTGTGCTACAGACTAAGGCATGCATACCCCCAGATTCACTAATCTTCCATGCAGGACTAGTTTAGTCCTGCATGGAAGTGCCTGTTTAGGAGCAGGATGGCAGTGAGCCATGCATATTAATGAAGGGGTGCTGCCCGAGCTCCCAGGCTTAAGCATGTATGAGTGCGGGGGGCGTGTCTGAGAGCAGAGCTCTCAGAATAAACACACCCCTGCAATGTAGAAAAGTAGAAAGTGTTAAGAGATGAGCAGGATCGCTCATAGGTGTCCGCATATCCCCGCCAACAGTTCTTCATGTGTACAACAGCAACAGTACTGAAAAAGTTTTTTTTTTTAAATACCAATTAAAGCTAACTGTAGGTGCGCGGGTGTGCCCATCGCTTAGCTATGGTTAAAGCAGCTTAAAAGGCTGAAGAGGATAACAAGGAAGATATATGCAAATAACACAGCATAGCAATAGTGTAGTGGGCAGAGCATCTGCCTAACAAGCAGGCATTCCTGGTTCGAGTCCTACTGCAGCACATTCCATTTTCCATGTGAAATCTGTATATGAACATTTTTTTTGATGTATAACCTACTAAATAGCATTTAAATGTGAACTGGAGTACTGCAGTAAATGCACATGTGAAGTGTCAGTGTCATAATGAATAAGGCACTAGTAAGCAGATTTAAGCACAAATAAGCAGTACTAAGCATATATAAACACTAGTAAGCATGTTTAAGTGAGTTTGCATAGGGGTAAGCATTGCCTACACAGATTAAGCAAAGTAGAACCTAACTGAGTGTAAGAAACTGTAACCGTGGGTTAGCATTGCTTAGCTCTGCCCAAACTCGTGCACACCCACTTAGAACTGCTTTAAAGTGCCTTAATCACTCTGTACCCAACAGCCTATGTTCTGCCCAGTAACAAAACAAACAGCTTCTGCAAGGTACAAGCTCAGGGCCCTGTACATTATAGTCATAGTACTTAACCACTAAGCCAACACAACTGTACATAAAATTGAGGTTTTAAGAAACAAACCTCTCCACAGGAAAACAAGCTGAACATGTGAAAGGACTTTCTATATAGCCTTATGTTGTATACCCAGCTATATCACATAAATATGTGAAATGGAGTACTGCAGTAAGCACGGATGTGAGGTGTTAGTGTAATAAATTGTAGAAGTCCCCAGGACCCCATACAGTGTATGCACAAATGAATCATGGCTACCAGACACATATATAACCTGTAGTAAATAATAAATCACTGACAAAAAGCAAATATAATGCTAAGTAACTGTTAATCAATGCTAACCGCTGCACAGCTTAGCTTGTTAACTGTAAGCAATGTGTAGGGCAGTCGATTCAATCTACCTATTGGTATACCTCCTTAAGCACTGCCAATCTTAGGTAAGCAGGTGTGCCCATAGCTTAGCCATTTCAAAACCAGCCAATCATGGAAAGTGTGAGAATTTGGCCATATTTAAACCCCACAGGTAGGAACACTTCCCATAACTGGTTGTAGCTCCCTACTGCAGGCAGAATGGCTGGTGTGGGTGAAGGCACTCGATTTAAAGCACAGTGCTGGGGCATCCAGAAGTCAAAAATCATGGTATGTCTCCTGGTAAAACACCATGAGCAGAGACTACTGCAGGGAAAGTATTAGGGCTTGCAGTATAAAACAGAGGCCTGGAACAGTCTCGCCTGTGACCTCACCAGTGCCACAGGTATCCCCCGGACTGGTGAGCAGGTCAGGCACCACCATGCTGACCTGAAGCGGTGGAGAAGGGATGTACTGGAATAGTGGATCCAGGAGTCTCAGCAGATGCCTAATGCCCCAGTACTGAGTAAGTACCCATTCTACTAAGTAGTTAATAATTGCCTAGCTTGTGTATACTATGGATAGGTATGGCTAAATATCACTGTATTTCTCTGACAGCTGCAGATGAGCGGGCTGTGAACCAGCAAGCCCATGATGCTAGGTTGCAAAGGCTGCGTCGTGAGGCAGGTTAGTAATTATTCAGCATGTACAGTCATAACAAATAAATATAAGAGCCTTAGAAAGTGTCATACCAATAGAAATAAATGTGTAATATTCTGTGAACAAAGGTATAACCGCTGGTGTGCATCTGTTTACTCTTCTTTCATATGTTGTTGAACTGTTGCATACTATAAATAGTACTGTTGTATTAAGCAGTATAACCCACACTGTGTTATGCGGATAAAATGTATATGAAGTTCTGTATAACAATGTTTGAAGTGCAAAGAGGTCAGTCATATTGTTTAAGTGAGGGGGACTTGCACAGAAAACAGTAGAAAGCTTCACATCAATTTCCTTATAGCACAGGCTCGAACACAGAACCCTGCACTCCATACACAAAGTGATTTACCACTAAATCATGGTAAATATACATAACCCTGATGTTTTCACAAACATATCATCCAGCACAATCAGTCAACAATAAAGGAAATGTAGTAATATCATACCACACAACCTGTTAATGCAAGACATCTGGACAAAGTGTGCCACAATGTGGGTACAAATAGGGATATATGTCAACTACTGCTCTAATACACTTAAAATGTTGCTAGTTACACAGTTATATGTATTAGAACACATATGTAGAAGGAGATGAAGTCTGAAACACAAAAGTGTTGACACTAGTTACTAACTTCAATGCTGCGATCATCCATGTCAATTGCCAAGAGAATGAGGTACAGGCCAAAATATGAACCGAACATGCATGGACATATGGACAGACATATATCTGTAAATGTAGACAGATAGACAGCTATATATATATATATATATATATATATATATATATATATATATATATATATATATATATATATATATATATATATATATATATATATATATACATATATATATATATATATCTATGGTTACATGTGAAATGATTGAATGAGCACAACGCTGAACCTTGGAACATCGAGACCATAATGTCAGATACACAGAAAAATGAAAACACAGAACATCGAACTGCAGAACATCGACTCATACTATCAGAACAGCAAAAACGCACCCGGAACCACCACATAACTAAGACGCATTCCCATAATATTGAAAAACACCACAGCGAGACAACACATCCTCAGAAAACACTTAAACATAACTGCAACTAAAATGTGGACAGTACCAATGCCAAGGAGTGGAAAATAATGGAATACCAATGGTCAGCACATGAACGAGCAGCATAACACAAACTCCATCTGCCAAAACTGTGTACCCCAACATGTCCAAATATCCAAATCACACATACCATTCCAGCAACGTAAAAGTAACACACCATCTGTGCACAGTGAGCAAAACAAATCAAATACCTTCCACTGTGAATATGACATCACAACTTCAAGAGAGTAACAATTGCTTTCACGAATGTCAGAGTGTCATATAAGTCCTTACCCCACAATATTGTTCTAAACTTATTATCCTGTGTCAACAGTTTCCATCTCTGGGGGATGGTGGAGAGCCCACACACATACAGAGCCACAGTTCGTCAACCCTATTCTGTTCCCAACATAGAGTTATCAGCAGCACGTTCAGATCAGTAGCATGAGCCCCTAGCAAACACTTTAAATGGTGATGCCACCCTTCAATACTGTTTTGTCTATGGGGCAAGCACTCAAGATTCAGCTGGCAAACATTCCAAAACTCTTTGGGAAATAAGGGTGGAAAACACCTGAAAGCTGAGGTTCATGTTGAAAAATTCCTAGGTTTCCCTAGGAGGTACCAATCAGTGAAGTACTTCAACAATGGTTGTCCTTCAGTGGGGAATGCCTGCTTTAAGGTCTGATATGCAGGAAGTACCTCCTCATCATTCAGGAAAGCGAGTGCTACTAGACATTTCACGTTGGTTTGAAACCTTTGACACTTGTTATACAACCCTGCCAAGCCCAAACTCTGTAACTTTTGCCAGATATTCTGGCTGAAATGGCACAAATAACCCTTTGGCACTACACCATTTAGGTTCATTCTTAAACTCTTGATGGCAGCAATCTCAAAATCACAGAGAACGTACTTTGCCACATTGACAATGCAATTCTCAGCCATTAGCAATAGGATACAGTGCCACATTACGTTGTAGCTCTTCAATGACTTCTTACTCATTAAGGTGTATACCAAAGGTACTGTCCTCGTATGGGCGCCATACTGTAAGATGCCGTGTAAGCTGTACAATTGGCGGCAGATAATACCTTTAAAAAAAAGGTACTGTCCATGAGCCAGATTGTACACCGGCTTAGGTCTTGGAGATTCTTCACAGTAGTAATTACAAGTACAGTCAAACCACCTGCTGTGTCTATGTGTCACTTGGAAATTAATTTGCCCTCCTTTAATGGGAACCCTGATATGTCAATACTTTCAAGAGTAGGTCTCTCACATTGACAAATAGTTGTGTGCATTCTACGCATTCTATACACCTGTTGGACCAGTGCTTTTCTACTGGGTAGATGCGGGGCACTACCTAACTTTATTGTCGCCATGACATCCTCTACCACAAGACAGGGCGTATCTCTGGACAACAGCAACTTTTCCTTTAGATGAGCACACATCATGTACTGTTGTACCTCTACCGGATCTTCTGTGTGCATGTGTCCACTACTCTTGCAGAGTTTCTCCCCATCAGATAATGCTTCTGTGACTGCACGCCCTTTACAGCACCAGTGCCATTTTATAGGGGGGGAGGATGACATAATGGTTAAGGTGTTTACCTTAAAGACACAAGATGCAGGGTTTGATTCTCACATGGGGTAAATGGCTAGACTTCAAATGGCCCAAAAAGGGCAGTTAGCCTAGTACTAATCTATGAACCTATCTATCTATACCTGCGGTACGTTCCAAGTTATACACATAGCCATCTAACAGGAGCACATCCTTGCCCTTTTGTGATTTTGTAACTGGGTAGAGGTTGCCAATCACTCCAGGAATTAAATTTGCACCCTCTGCCATGCTATACAGTTGTTGTGATGTACGTATTAAAGGTGCACTAGCACTTAAATACACATTCCGGATCTTAACCGTTGCAGCCGATCTATCCCCTACCAGTCAGCTTCCACATTACTGTGTTGTCGACATTCTGCAGTTCGATGTTCTGTGTTTTTGCTTTTCTGTGTATCCAACATTATGGTCTTGATGTTCCAAGGTTCGACGTTATGATCACTCGATCATTTACATGTAACTATATATATATATATATATATATATATATATATATATATATATATATATAACTCACAAATAATCGTATAACATCAATTGTATATAGATACACACATATATATATATATATATATATATATATATATATATATATATATATATTAGATATGTATAGGTACATACACATATACACAGACAAAAGGTAATAGTAGCCATACATATGTAGAGTTAGTGTGGAAGTACTGGGTGCAAAGTATATCCCTCAGTCACAAGCCCTGCAATTGGCACCTATGAAATATGTAGTGTGGCAACCATTCCCACAAATGAGAATACTTACATTAAACATATACCCACCCACAATTCAAAGGATATGACATAACACACAGGTATGCATACACAGAAAACCTTTATTTGTGTACTATACAATAATGTATGCCAGTACTTAAACCACATAAATTTTGAAATATGTAATCAGTGATGAATGCAAGGCCCACAGAAAACAGTAGAGGCAAGCAATGTGGATATATACCATACTATGCTGTCCAGGCCAAGGCCTTCAATTAGTACAACAGTAGACACAGGATTTGTCTTCAAGATAAGTAACAATCAACAATTACAGATGTAGTTCAGCAGCCTCCAATTGCACCCTGCATTCAAGCCCTAGGGGGAAATGTAGCACTTGTGGTAATGTCACAGTATCTAGTACATAACATTGCTTAACCTAACATCTCACTATCACACTGAATGACTGAACTTTGTGTAACACTGTAAGCTGTAGCCCACCACTGTTCCCATGGAGGAATGTATGAAAGTGCACACAATTACACCTCAATGTGTCTTAACACTTCTATCCCTGAAAAGGTGTCACAGCCTAGGTTAATGGCATTGAACATCCCCCCATAAAAGACTGTACAAGGGCAAGGAACACTGTATACCACACACTGACCTCTGGAATGTACAAGGGCACATATGTGTTGTCCAGCTGTTGCCCCTATATATATGGACTTTGCCCAACAGTTGGCGTGGGAGTCTATGACATGACTGGGATGATAGCAGTAATGCTAGCTGTAAATAATGATAGGCCATTACCTAACAACCCGTTTCTGTATCACAAAAGGGCAAAGACTGGCATATATGTGGAGGACAGAGGCAGGAACACAGAGCCATATTTGCATTATTGCTGTTACACACCCTGGAAATTGCTGGTGTTACAGAATCTGTTGCAGCATACCCTTATGCAGGAATACAACATTGAAATACAAATGGATGTAGCCATGTACTGATAGCACTCAACAGACAGAATGCCACTGATATATCTGGGTCAATACCTATGTGGTGCACAGAGAAAACCTAACAGCCAATCCTCTGGCTATCATATGGATGGAACCACAGTTGAGAGCTATGCAGACAGACAACATTCCATGCAAAAGTATTATGTACACAGAAACCCCGTAAGAACAGCAAGATACAACGCATACAACACTACTCACACTGTCTGTAGGTCTGGAACCTTACCCAAATGTGTATTTGGCCTGTGTCTGCAGGTTCTGCTGTAAGAGGTATTGCTACCTGCTGTCTGTAAAACTGATGTCCACACACAGGAAGGATGTCCTCCATACTGGAAAGGTGAAGGGACAACGCCCACAGAAGTCAGCAATTTATAGTACTGGGTTGCCATGACAGTGGTTATCTGAAGTACAAAACAGCAGCCTGCATGCAATTAGCAACTGGTGAACACTGACTGGTGCAGAGGCCATCACCTGATCATGTGCAATACCTACAAAGGCATGCTGCAATCTATTCAAACCATCTCAATCACTCTACTGGAGAGACTGAAAAGGGGAGAGAGAGAGAGAGAGAGAGAGAGGGAGAAAACATAACAAATTAAAAACAAATAACAAAGCTCAGGGATTTGTTACAGTGGAAAAAAACATAAAAGGTATGTGAAACATATA
This sequence comes from Protopterus annectens, assembly GCF_019279795.1. Classification (NCBI taxonomy): domain Eukaryota; kingdom Metazoa; phylum Chordata; order Ceratodontiformes; family Protopteridae; genus Protopterus; species Protopterus annectens. The sequence goes on along the minus strand of NC_056739.1, from coordinate 1,809,358,510 downwards.
TGTATTTACTTGCATGTAGTATATGGCATAGAATCATAGAATATATAATGTGAAATGATTTATATGTACCATCAGTAGTTGTTCCTGTAATGATGTTCTGCTCAACAACTGCTCTGGACAATAGTGTCTGTCCCTGTGGGCAGTGGGACATACCTGTCAACTGTGCAGATCAGCAGTGAATGGCAAAGATGTGACCCATGATATCTGTGTTCTGTACATTACTGTGGCCAATGGCTGGTGGTGGTATTAATACTGCCATGATACACACATGGGTGTGTGAGCACACCACCTGCAGGACAGTCATGTTAAAGTGTAGCATAGCATGCCCAACTGCCATAGCAGTATAATATGCTTATCTAAAATCTGTCACCATATATATCCCCCTAATGTTAGTATGTGTTCACATGTGACACATTTCTGTGTTGCAGCAAGGCAGAACAGTTCAGCTGTGAAGTAAAGAGAGTTACAAGAGTGTGGACCAGATGTTTGTATGCACCCCACATACGGATAAATATATGTGTGATATATATTCACAGCTGTGTATGTCTACAGAACCTCAGACAGTTATACATATATATATATAGGTATATCAACAACACATAATGATATCTACACATATATGCACACACAAATATATATATATATATATATATATATATATATATATATATGTGTGTGTGTGTGTGTGTGTGTGTGTGTGTGTGTGTGTGTGTGTGTGTGTGTGTGTGTGTGTGTGTGTGTGTGTGTGTGTGTGTGCATATGGCTCTATATATATATATATATATATATATATATATATATATATATATATATATACATATATATATATGTCAGTACATGTCTGCTGCCATGACATGTGTGAGAGAACATCACACATCAATACACAACATATCTACACACCAGTACATGGCTGGAAAATGGAGTGTGGAGTGTGGTGTGTAACCCATGTTGGGAACACATCACAATTGTTTGAGAAGGTGGGATATATATGTTAGTGAAGGGTAGTAGGCACATATTGGTATGTAGGTTTGGTTGGATGACAAATAAGACAGCATACAGTGCTGTTATATGACACATGTGGTGGGTAAATACTGTGGATGGGTAGTTTCATTTGGAATGTGGAGGCCATTGAGCCCCCATATGGGAACAAATGGGAACATGGTGCCCACCCATGGACAGTCATGACAGCATCTACATGATCATAAAGGTGCCTGGGCTGTGGGCTGAGCAGGAGGCAAATGCATGTCTAACCTTGTGTATGTGTACTGCATGCCTCCAGGTGATGTAGTACATACCCCATGCTCTGTGGAGCTCACTATGCACCAGACCCTGGACCTAGCTGTGGGTGACAGACATATGTCTGTGTGTTCTCCTTGTGGCGGACACCATCCCCTGAGGTGGTTCCACATGAAGGTAGTGCCAGAACAGTAGATAATGAGGTTACATGGTGGGTCGCAGATGTGATGTGGCCTGGTAACATGTCCACATTAGGTGGGAGCAGTGTTCTTGCTGGCAATTAACCCCTACACATACTGTTGTGTCACTGTCATGGAACATATGTGGGTTGTAATAGTCCACATAATCCCAGATCATGTCCAACAGCATGCATAGATATCCTCAATAACACAGAATGGCAGATGTGTAGCAATCACATAGCAAGCATACCACATGCATATGTGGAAAAATAGTGGCATTGAAGATGGCATGCAGGTGAAATACTCTGTAACAGCCCAGTAACTCTAGTGTCCCCACAGGGAGCATGTCTATAAACACATAGCAGAAAGTGTTGTGCAATACAATATATGTCCCAATGGTAGATAAACCAGAGACATACCACTTGCGTTGTATGAACATTAAGTTGGAGCTGATTTGGTGGCAGGAGACTGATATGTGTATTGTATTATGGTAACTGTGCCATATGAGTTGCTTAGGCATATTTCCATCTTTATGTCTTTCAGGGACAATGGCACTCCCAAGGAATCCAGCATAGAGTGCCGCTGAGGATGACATCATACTCACCAGCCTCATCCAGCACTATCAGCTGCTGGTCTCCAGGACAAGCCATGACCAGCATGAGCGCACTGCCATGTGGAATGATGTGGTCTGCAGGGTGAATGAGGTGGTAATGCACAGTCTTGCGTATGAGCAGGTCCGCCATCATTGTAGTGACCTTCTCCACCATGTACATTGCCATGCCACTGCCATGCAGGGTGACCACCTTGCAATGGGGGGACCATAACATCCATCCCCCTGAGTTGAGGAGCTGCTTATGATCCTGGTGGCACTTGCCCGCCCACAAGAGCTACAGACATATACAGTCATGGAGGTGGGTGCTCCCACACACCAGACATGGAGCATGCAGGTAAGGTTCCAGGGCATATCAGTAGGCCACTGTTGTCTATTCATCTGTACAGGTAGATCATGCATATGTGAGATGTGGAGTCTGTTGCTGTGTAGTACTGATAATCAGTTGTTTATAATCTGTAGTACTGTGGACTTCAGCTTTTGTTTTACTATAATATTGTACTCACCCTGTAGCAATGCCACACCTGTAGCCACTGTCATCAACTCTATCTCATCCCAATGTAGGTACCTCTGGGATACCAGCAAGGCAGCGGTCAGATGCTGGTGAGTATGGTTTAAGGTTTTGCTTGGCAATACACTGTGCATGTCATAGCTAAGGTGTAAGCCATGTACACATCTAATACACCTACCCATAATGCATGCTGTACATGTTCACTGACAGAGCACACACCTCACTAATGGGATTACCAGCCTCAAACACATGCAATACACAGACCATCTCAGACAACTGTGGCTACACTCCAGTGTACATTGCCCAGGCACAGCTGACATTTGCCTAACATACACAACTATGCCATACACACAGCAGTTGAACATGCTACACATAAGGAAATCCCAATACCTCTGCAAACACATGCTCCAGGGTCCTAAACCTCATCAACGCATTACACAGGACATAATGGAGGGATAGGGTCCTGTCCTGGGGAATCCCCACACTCTGGAACAGACTACCCATTTATGTCAGGCAATGCTACTCATTGGCCCTCTTTACAAAAACACTTGACAACTGGATGGGAAATGGGGAATTCACCATGGGTACTGCATCTGTGCCACAGCCAGACAGGGGCACAAGGGATTAACATTATTGGGTGGTGCATGCCTGGGAACCCCTGTGGCTAGGCTTATGTAGGCCCCAGGACCAATAGACCAGTACTCATCTATGAACCTATGTGTACCACAGTCAACATTAGCCAGGGCTCAATACAGATATGGCCTGCATAATGGTGGGACATTGCCAAATCCTTGTGTTGCAATATGTTCTGATGTACCAGCACCATGTTGTGGAAGTCCAGAAAGTTGCAGTTATGATACATGCGCTGCACAATCCACACCTCACCCCAACCCAGGGATGACATCCCCATCTGTACAATGCTGGTGCCACTGTATACCTGCATGTTTGTCCTTCATTGGCAGGGAATATGTCAGTACACATGGTGTTCGTAGTTTGGGATACTGCAATATGACACACGTGTAGGCCACAGATGTTGAGCATTTGCAATGTAGCAGGAGATGGTGAGGGTGTGTCATCCTGAAACACAACAGTGCACTATAGGGGAGAGACAAACCCACTGAGAATGGCTGTATCTGCACACAATCAAGGTTATGAAGTGTGGCAGACATAACCCTGACTCCATGGCACTAGTGATGGTACTGTATGACCTCCAAGGGCTGTGCACATGTTTAGCATGCAAACATGCAGGTTTAGGGAACATTTGCAGGCCTGTCTGACCAACTACTGGCTCATGATGATGGCCCATGCTACTATATCCCTGCGAGGTATTGTGACCGCAGTAACACACATAGCAGTTATTGCTACACACCATCATGATATGTATGTGCACACATAGGCACCCACAAATGGTATGCATCCCAATCAGCATCTGCACAATGTCACATATCAGGTATGTGTAGTGTTGCACCACAGCATGTCATTGAAGAGAGTGCCATGTCAATAATGGTCTGTACACTCACCATAGGTACAGTACATTTTGTCTGTGGTTGGTCTAATGGTATTCTATCACTCATACATGCACCACTGATTATGACATCTGTGAATACAGATCAGGCAATCACAAAACACATGTGTTTACATATAATGCAGAAACACACAGAGGCTGTGAGCAGCAGAGGAAACATAACTGACACACAGATACACATCCTGCAATGGTGTGTACACCTGTGAGATATGGTGCACAGTACAGGCCAGGGTGCTGAACAGATGCACAGCAATGCTGTGGACATGAGTGCAGTGTGTTCCATGGGGTGGGCCATCACCTACTAACATAAGCCATGCAACACAGCCATGTATAATTTTGGTAATGAGGATTGACTACAGTTGCACTGCATGCTGTTGAGCACCACATGTCCTGCATGCTGACATGTATGTAATTACAGGTCTGTGTGTGATAATGTGCTGCACCATCACCTTCTATTGTGTGTTATGGGGTTGCTGGGATTATTTGTAAGTGCTGTCTGATGGAGTGTATGGGTTGTCATATATGTCGACTGCATATGTGTATGTCTGTGTGTGTGGCCATGTCTGCACACATGTGTGTGTGTGTGTGTCTGTGTGTATGTAATGTTTAGCGGTGACGTACAGGTTTTACAGTCTGTTCCTTGTTTTCCCCTCACAGGTGGCGAGGTGGGGCTGAGTCCCTCCTGCAGGGAATCTGATGTCACTGTTACAGAGAGTGACCATGAGGATAGGTGTGTTGAGGCACAGGCAGGGTCATCAGGGGCTGCCGCTGGGCCACCAATTGACATCCCACAAGTATCCACCCCATCCATGCACACAGTCACACTGCCTCTACATACCTCATCACCATTGACCTTAGCTGAGGGACAGTCTATGGTTAGCATTGGCCAGGACAGTGTGGTATCTATGGCATGTGTGTCAGGACACAGCAGCAATAGCCGTATGTCCAGTGGAGTACCACATAGGCAGATGTTCAGGGGTGCTCGTCGGAGTACTGCTGGTCATCATGCCCCTGGCAGACGTGCCACATATATATCTACCACATGCATGTTCCAGGCTATCATGGAGGCACAGGCATGAATGGAACGATACACCAGACAAAGTCTAAGGGTGCAGAGGGCTCATAACACCTCTGTAAATGACAGCATCTGTGACCTTGCAGATGCCATTCATAATTACACCAAGGTCATGGATAGACGGTGGGGTGAGACATTGGATCTCATCAACAATGTCATGTCCATGCATCAGGACAGGGCGGGACGGTTGTGATGGCCACGTGGACGTATGCCAGCAACATCAGCAGCAGGAGGTCACCGTGGATGTCCCACCAATCACAGCCACTCCCGTAGTGGCAGTACCAACCCCAGCACTGTGGGGTGCTTTCCACAGACCATTGTAGCAGACCACGTGCACATGGCCCTGGTCAGACCCAGGAGGGACCTGAATCCAGTGGACATTTGTCAAACCTGGGGGACAGTACCCTATCTGGCTTTGTACCTGATACTGCCTGTGGCACCCCTACTAGGCACAGGTCCCATGTCCGTGGCCAGGGGCGGTGAACTGCAAACCCTGCCAGGTACATTCTGCACACACACACACACACACATTGTCAATTGTATGGCTCAGCCTAGGCCTCTGGCAAACCAACAATACACCCTGTGCATATGATGACACCTGTGCCACATCCTGTCATCCGTAACATCGACGCAGGGACAGGCTAACATGGTGCTGAAGCACAGGTTGACTGTACAACAGTGTAGCAATGGAATGCTGTGTAGCATGTTGTCAGCAGTAAAGTGAAAAGATAACATCCTGGAAGGTGTAGCTGTGCAACCATGATGCATTATAGCTGTAATTAACAATGTTATATTGTTTTTACCATTATCTATTCTGATTGTGTTGTGGTTGTCCATGTGCCACATGGCTGATGGGTGTAGTGGTGTCAGCAGGCCTTCTACAGTGGACACCAGCAAGTGTAGTGGGTAGTACACATGACAAGGATGGTACAACACACAGAGCCTTTGGTTTCGATGCAGTACAGATACAAGACTGTACACATGGAGGTATGTCCCCATGCAGGTAACACATCTGTTGCCCATGTAATCCCACCAAGGCAGGATAGGCACAACCACACATTGGTATATATGCAGCCTGCTTTTTGAATGACATTGAACATGCTAACAGCAGGGTGTATGTCCCTTTCCCCACTCTACTGCAATCCTCACCTCAGTAACATGGGTGTGCCAATGCAGGTGGCATAGCCCTACCCTTAGGAGGGTGTAAGGTGCTCTACTACTGTGAATGGTGTAAACAACAACTAACCAACCTGATAACATACACTGTACAGTATTACAGACAGTTATGTGGGGGGATAGATGCAACAGTAACTGCAATGATGGTGGATGTGTCCACAACAGCCACACCCATTGATTTATAGCAAGCCCAGTATTACTGCACACCTCTACAGTGTGGAAGAGGGCATTAACATATCTATGACCTGTGAAGGACTGTATGTCCACGGGATGGCACCTGTGGAATGTTGGCATTTGTGAAGCAGTCCTGGGGGAAACATATTCTGTGAACGGAGGTAGATCCCTTAACATCTACACACATTCCTACATGTGGGATGGTGTATAAAAGCCTGCTATGATCTACATAGGCTGTGTGCACCTCCTAACCCTCATCTACACCTGTCATGATTGCATCAAGGAGGTATACCAGGTTCAGGTTGTATTCTCTGCCTTTGCCAAGTCCAACATTGATGGGGTCCAGAGTTTTAAGATTACCAGTGACATTGGCCATGGGTTCATTGTTGATATGTTCCATGTCCCTGTAGACCAGGCTCATCAGGCTACTGGGTGGAAGTTCCCAGCTGACATGGTGGATTTGTGGCTGTCCTTGCCAACATTGGTGATCCATTGTCAGGTGTAGGCCTGCTGGATCATATGAGGGATCCCAGCTACTTACTGAGCCTGCTCAGGGGGTTCTCCCAAGCTTGACACTTCACTTGACTGTACTGCATATGTTAGTAATGCCAGGCTGACATCATACAAGTGGGATGGAGTACTGTTAACATGTACTGCCCTTGTCATGTAAGGTCCTGGTTAAGGGATCTGCTAAGGTTGGTAGTGTATTGCAGGCCAGACATGTTTAGCTGTGGAGGGAAAATACCTTTCTGTGCCAGACGTATGTTTGGGTCTGTCAAACCCATTAATGGTGCATGTGGACATATATGTTTTGGTTATGTTCCCAATTTCATCTACAGATGTATGTACATATATAGCTATATAGTTATATATGGATTTACATAAAAAATAAACCAAAAGACAAAAAGCAGCGACAGTACATGCTACTAATTCGCCGTTTAAAACGTCCTAAAACCTGAATGTTCACTTATTAAATGAATCTTAAAAATGCAAACAAACATTAGAATGTAAATTGCTTATAAAAAAGCATCACATACATATAAAGATAAACTATGTTAGAAATATATAATAACTAACGTTCTAATGCTTTTAATTTAAGTAAGCATTTGATCGAACAAGCTTCATTAATGCCAGGGTAGGCATAAGCATTTGTTTTCAACTGCCATAACAATTCCTGTTCTTCCAATTTCAAGTACCAAGGCCCTCCCCTAGGATTTCTATGCACTTGTTGTACTACCATAAATTTAAACATATGAGTATTATAATGATGTAATGTCTTCTTTACCAAGTAATAAGAATAATTATGTGACTAGTTTCTTAACTCAATTTAATGATATGTCACGTCAACTTGGTGATATTTTGAATTACAATTGGGACATTATTTTACAACAACAGGCTCTTTATAAGCTTTTGGGTCCTAAACCAAGAATAGTTTTTAAGAAAGGTCCCAATTTGAAGACACTTTTGGAATTACCTTTGAATAATAACAACTATCAGAAGGGCATGCATAAATGTGGCAGATGCCATTATTGTAAATATATTCAAACAGGCCAATATTTTTATATAAGAGGTATTAAATATTATGTTTGTGATAAGTTCAATTGTGAAAGCCAAGGTGTAGTATATGTTGCTTTGTGCCAATTGTGTTCTGCGTTCTATTTTGGTAAAACTGAACGTCATTTTAAACAGCGAATTTACGAGCACATTTATGCCATAGCCAACGCTAACAATACTAACGCCTTGGCCAAACACATTTCAGAACATAATACTCATATGTTTAAATTTATGGTAGTACAACAAGTGCATGGAAATCCTAGAGGGCCTTGGCACTTGAAATTGGAAGAACAGGAATTGTTATGGCAGTTGAAAACAAATGCTTATGCCTACCCTGGCATTAATGAAGCTTGTTCGATCAAATGCTTACTTAAATTAAAAGCATTAGAACATTAGTTATTATATATTTCTAACATAGTTTATCTTTATATGTATGTAATGCTTTTTTATAAGCAATTTACATTCCAAAGTTTGTTTGCATTTTTAAGATTCATTTAATAAGTGAACATTCAGGTTTTAGTGCGTTTTAAATTGTGAATTAGTAGCATTTACTGTCGCTGCTATTTTAATTGTCAATTAAATATTTTATTGGTGTTAATTGTTCTGTTATATTAACAGCTTTTGGTTACAATTTTAGTGTCTGTAGAAGTGCACGAAGATATGTGCATGAAAACGCTAACACAATAAATCAATATATGGATTTACCTTTGAAATGGAGACAATCATTTCTCTGAATGGCCATTTCTGCGAACCGAAAGGACGAATCCGTCATTTCGAATTGCACCGAAGTTCAAAACTCAGCAAATCGAAAAGCAGATTCACTGATTTTCAAACTACAAGTTGGAATACATATTGTAATGCAGGGGGGCAAGCCCCCCCTGCACCCCCCACACCCCCCTACTTTAATATTCTAATTTCGAGATTGCACTACATTGGGGAAAGGGGCATTTTTCCGATACCCACTATAAAGCAATCCACACCCAAAATGCTGAATCTGCAATGAGTAAATGCATAGTGATATTCACTCATTGCACATTCGATGCATTTATTTCAAGATTGTTGAAAACTTAATTTTGACCTTCCAGCTTTCGGAGAAATGATTTTGTCCCTTTGAAAGGTGACCCATATATATGCTTACATATATATATTTATTGTTGTATATATGTGGACATATGGATGTATACATATATATCTATAGATGTATGCGCATATATGTATATATA